>NC_061118.1:80395854-80698538 GCF_002878395.1 Capsicum annuum | reverse complement strand
AATTGGTGAATATTTATATTTAATGTTAGAAAAAGAAGAATTAAAATTAGAAGATAAATTGACAGCTATGGTAAGAATAGAAAAAGAAAATGAAGAAATAGATAGAAAAAAAGAAATAGAAAAATAAAACAACAAACTACAGAAGAAATACGAAAAATAGAAGAAACTAAAAATAGTAGGATTGTTGAATTAGAAAAATAACTACAAATGCTAAAAGATCTGTATGAAAAAGGACAGAAAGAAAAAGAAGAAAAAAATAAAGAACAAAAATTATTAAACGAGATAAATCAATTTAAAGAAAAATTAGAAATAAACAATAAAGGAATAGAAACTAGGAAATTAGAAATAAATACAATAGATGTTGAAGAAACAGATAAGTATGATTCAGAAGATAGTGAAACATATACAGAAATCTTAACAAATACAAAAAATTTAGTAGTCAATGAAAAACAAGAAGTAATTAATGAAGAAAACTTAGATAAATACTCTTGATAAAAAAGAAGATGAAAATATAATACTTAGAACATCAGAAATAAGAAAACCTACATATTATAAGAATAAGTTTAAAAGATATAATCTAAAGGATGGATATGACAAATGGACACCAAAACAAATAGTTAATAAAAATTATAACTTTTTAGACTTAGATTGTGTAATAGATACAGAAAAAATAATACAATTATGGATAGGATATATGACAAAATAATTATTAGATAATAATATAAATGTAACAGACGCACCAGAATATATAGAAAGAACACTAATAGGAACAATGAAATTATAGTTTTCAAATCTAACTAAAAATAGTAAAAGGGTATTAAGAACTACAAACCTACAAAAGAAACATCATCAACAACTACAACTAAATTAACACCTATAGAATTATTAAAATAATATGAAATAGCTATAAAAGATGAATTTAGCAGCATGACAACAACAGAAGAAGAACAAAATGAAGACAAAGATACAAATAGGAATTTAATGTTAAAATTAGCAACATGTAATATGTGTTACATAGATGAATATACTTGCGCATTTAAAGAATATTATTATAAAGGAACATATAATACAGAAGAAAATAAAGAAATAAGAAAATTATATTTTAGTAAATTACCTGAATCATTTAGTTCAAAAATAATAAAAAGTTGGGATGAAGCAAAAATAGTAGATACTCTAGGAGCAAGAATAAAATTTTTAAAACAATGGTGTAGAAACCTATGTGAAAAATATAGAGAAGAAATAAAAATGGAAAAAACATTAATAAGAAATTTAGCATGTTGCAAAGATAAAATAGCACCTCAATTTGGATGCGAAGAAAGATATTATAAGAAAAGAAAAAGACATAAGAAATACAAAAAATCAAAATATAAATATAAGAAACCGAGAAAAAGATATTATGTAAAAAATTATAAACATAAATGACCATATAGGAAAAAGAAATCTATAAAAGAATGTACTTGTTATAATTGCGGAAAATTAGGACATTTAGCTAGAGATTGTAAATTACTTAAAACCCCAAAAACTAAAAAAATATCAGAAATAAAAATAGAAAATACAGAATATATGCAGATAGATTATATAGATTACGAATTAGAAAGTGAAGATAGTATATATGAAATTTCAGAGAATGAAATAGATAGTGAATTAGATGAATTAAATGACTAAAGAAGATATAAGAATAAACCAAATAACTGAAGAAGCTATAAAAATAATAACAAAGGAAGAATATTTAAATGAAGAAGGAACAGATCAAAAAATAATATTTGATAGTCATATATTTGATGAAATAAAAGGAAAAGAATTAGATTTAAGGGTAGAAAAAATATTTAAAATACCAACAATAAAAAACATATTTAGTAGAAGAAAAGAAGAATACTACGTAGTAAGCCAAAAAGAACATGTAATAGATTGTAGATATGTAAAAGGAAGAGCTAGTATACCATTAGTAATAAAAAGAATAATTAATAAAGAAATAAACGATATAAAAAGTAAAGATCCAATAAAATATGTACACCTTGGAGGAACAGAGATATTGATAAAAGCATGTTTTAGAGAAGGAATAGATACACCAATAGAATTATACCTAGCAGATGATAGAGTTATAAAACCTATAGAAAAAGTATAATAACTACCATAAAAGGAAATTTAATATACCAAAATTTTAAATTTATAATAAGTGTGAATTATTTAGTAGCAATAACAGATAAAAATATAGATAAATCATTAGTATTATATTGGAAAATATCAGGAATAGAACTAGGCCCAGAAAGTAAAATATTTACAGCAAGATGTAAAAATCTATATGTATTAACAACAAAACATAAAATAACGGGAAAAAATAACATTAACAAAATACAAATAGAAAGTCCGTTCGAACAATTTGTAAAAACAATAGATAATAATGATTATAGTTATAGAGACATAGAAATCGAAGAAAATTTAGAAATAATAAATGATAGAATAAGTAAAACAAAAAGAATAGCTTATGAAAAACCAGAATCATCAAGTTATCAAAAAAAACAAGTTATGAAAAAAGTTCAACAACTAATTTAAACCAATATTACATAACAAGAACAATAAATGAAAAAAATATTTAATACCCATAAATACAAGACAAGAAGAAAATTATATAGCAAGATATCTAGTAAAAAATGAGAAAATAAAATCTGACAATAATATATGCCCAGATCTACCAAGAATCTTAATAAACACTAAAAATATAGCAAAAAAAGAAATAACAATAAGTTTTAGAAAAATAAAAATAGAATTTGAAATAAAGGAAGAAATGCAAAAACAGACATAATATTAGGAATAAAATGACTAGAACAAGTAAAACCATATAATATAGAGCATATACAATTATCTATAACATATAACTGAGAGAAATTATTCTTAAGAAGAGCTTTAACATGATATGAAAATATATGTCTTAATGAAGATAGTAGTAGAAGGGTATTACAGTAGATATTATATGCCCATGATAGATACAAAAGCAGAAGCTAATTTATGTAGATATAATTGTTTACCAAAAAGTAAATGGGATAAATTAAAAACACTAATAATAGTTAATGGATTTAATAACAAAGGAAGCTTAATTACTTATAAAGCTAAGAATATAAAAATACAAGTATGGGATAAAATATTAACAATAGAAGAAATCTATAATTATGAGCGAACATCAAAAGATATACTTTTAGGAATGCCGTTTTTAGATAAATTATACCCACATATAATAATTAGAACGGACTGGTGGTTTACAACACCATGTAAACAGAAAGTAAGAGCAAAAAGATTTACTAATAAAATAAGAAAGAAAACTGATTGGATAGAAGAAAGTGAAAAAATTACACAAAAATTAAAAAATATAAAAAATACAGAAGATACAATAGAAATGGTCGTATTTTCAATAAATAAAAAGGAAATAACCATATTTTCAATAAATAAGATAGAAATAATTAAGAAAAAATTAGAACAATTATATAGTGAAGATCAATTAAAAGGATGGGAAAAACATAAAACTACTATAAAAATTGAATTAATAGATAAAAATAGCATAATAACTCAAAAACCATTAACATATAATTTTGACGATTTAAAAGAATTTAAAATGCATATAGATGAATTATTAGAAAAATAATATATACAAAAAAGTAATAGTAAACACAATAGTCCAACATTTATAGTGAATAAATATAGTGAACCAAAAAGAGGAAAAAGTAGAATGGTTATTGATTAGAGAAATTTAAATGAAAAAACTATGACATATAATTACCCAATACCAAATGAGATATTAAAAATAAGACAAATACAAGGATATAATTACTTTAGTAAATTTGATTATAAATCAGGATTTTACCATTTAAAGTTAGAAGAAGAATCTAAGGAATTAACCGCATTTACGGTACCACAAGGATTTAATAAATTGAATGTACTACCATTTGGATATAAAAATGCACCAGGTAGATATCAACATTTTATGAATAGTTATTTTAAACAATTACCTAATTGTATAGTATATATAGATGATATACTATTATATACAAAAACCAAAGAAGAACATTCAAAATTATTAGAACAATTTACAGATATAATAGAAAAATCGAGAATAAGTTTAAGTGAAAAGAAAGTTGAAATTATAAAAAATCAGATAGAATTTTTAGGAATACAAATAGATAAAAGTGGAGTAAAAATGCAACAACATATAGTACAAAAAATAATAAATTCAAAAGAAGAATTAGATGCAAAAAAGAAATTACAATCATTTTTGGGATTAGTAAACCAAGTAAGGGAATATATACCAAAATTAGCAAAAAATCTAAAGCCTTTACAGAAAAAATTTAAAAAGGATATAGAATATAATTATAATGAAGAAGATAAAAAACAAGTCCAAAAAATAAAAACACTTTGTAAAGAATTACAAAAATTATAATTTCCAGACGAAAATAGAAAATTTATATATATAGTAGAAGCAGATGCTAGTAAATGTAGTTATGGAGAAGTACTTAAATATAGGTACGAAAATGAAAAATAGAACATCATTGTAGATATTATTCAGGAACGTTTAATGAAACAGAAATAAAATGGGAAATAAATAAAAAAGAATTATGTTCATTATATAAATGTTTATTAGCATTTGAGTCATATATTGTATATAACAATTTTATTGTACGAACAGATAATACAAAGGTACGTTGGTGGCTAACGAAGAAAATACAAAATTCAGTTACAACAAAAGAGATTCGGAGACTAGTATTGAATATATTAAATTTTACATTTACAATTGAAGTAATTAGTACTGACAAAAACGTTATT
Organism: Capsicum annuum; assembly: GCF_002878395.1. Classification (NCBI taxonomy): domain Eukaryota; kingdom Viridiplantae; phylum Streptophyta; class Magnoliopsida; order Solanales; family Solanaceae; genus Capsicum; species Capsicum annuum. The sequence continues at coordinate 80,693,726 of NC_061118.1, read as the reverse complement.
GCAGATTATATATCAAGACAAAGCTACACAGATTGATATAATAGAATATGATGCTTTAGAAAAGATATTCAAAACCCTAACTACACTTTCAATGAAATAGAAAAGCTACAAACTAATGAAGATAAACTGAAGTCTGTAGCTACAAATCAGCTAACTCAGCAGTATGCAGAGCTATGTCGATCGGAAGACATTAAAATTCCAGAGCTAGAAGGAGACATTAGGACACTCCGTAAAACCCATAACGTTTATCAATCTACAATTGTAGGTACAAGGAAAGGAGTTATTGGACAAAGATACCAGAATATGAACTTAAATAAGACATTTGAAAAATCATTTACACCAAAAATACAAAAAGACCTCTTGAACATACCCCCATAAATTACCACATATCGAGATAGTCTGAACCAAGATAAAAAAGTTTATAACTATACAGCCCAAAAATACATAGAAAATATCTATCGAGTACAAACTTTTCTAAACCTTAACCCCAGAGCTACAGATATCAAAGAACCCAACACAAACTATATAACTCAAAGATTACAAGGTCACAACAAGATTGCACTACCCAAAACCAACCCAAGCTTAGTAAAGACTTGTTTTGATTATGGATTATTAAATACCATATACACCCAAGATGGAGAAGAACTATCAGCTATGGAAGAATTACAAAAAATATTCAACACCTATAAAAGAGTAACCAAAGGAAATCTATTTTATATAAAGTGTTATACTGCACCAGCAAAGATATTATACGATGAGATAAAACCAGTTATACAAGTTGTAAAAATAAGACTAACCAGAGATATGATTATACCAGAAGATATTGTGAAGCAGCCAGAGATATCCAGAATCGAGATACCTGCTTTTATGCAAACAAACGACTTATTGGACTAGCTACAATTATTCAAGAACTAGCAAACAATTATACCAATGAAAACTAAATATGGGGCTATTATTCAAGAGACCATCAGATGATTTATTCAAATTCAAAAGAACTACGACAAACAGATATGGAAGATGTTAGACAATGGATAATGACATTACTTAACCCAGAAAAACAATCTACTGCAAGAACAATTAAGAGATGATTTATTTCAGATGAATTATTGACAAGATATTACAATATAATTGGACACAAATACCCAGACCATCAATGTTCGAGATGTAATGGAGAAGATAATATTATCCCAGATGTACAGCTAGAATGAAGATAAGCATGCCAGTTGGAAAGAAGATTAAAAAACAGAAGATACGATAAAGACAACAACAAAGGAAAAACAACTACGTATAAAGAAAAGAAGACAAATGTTATCAAAGTCATAAAAGATATGAAAAGGACATATGACTTATAGTTTTCAACATGTGAATTATTATATATTTTAATTTCTTTTACGTAAAAGACATTATATAGTGAGTTTTTACTAGGTTAGGTAGATACATTATTAGCCTACTATAGACTTTTTGACTTTTTTAAGTTTGTAAGACTTTATGTAAAAGATTAGTCTTTTCTAGAAATAGTGTGTAGATACGTGTAAAGCTTTTAGGAACGTGTAAAACATTAGTACGTAAAACTATGTAAATCATTCATTATAAATGAAGGCATCGAAGTCAGAAAGAAGCAAACCTTTATGCGTTGAAGCAAAAAACTCTCTCTTGTCTACAACAAATAATTTGATTATTTAAAAAACAGGTATATTTCAATGGAAAAATCTATGGAGGAATAAAGCGTAGAATTATCAAACCTACCAGAACAGGTATATTCATTTACTATTATGAATAGCTAAATTCATAAATTTCTAGCAATCATAATATGATAAAATAAGTTCAAGTTAGTTGCTTTAAAGTAGAATTATTCGAAAAATAGCATGTTAAGAAGTTTATTAGCAAAGTGGAAAAGGAGAAAAATCTCTAAGAACTATGTCATCCTAAAGGTGAAACCGGTGAGGCAAGAAAGCCGTGATAGGGGAGTAGCCAGAGTAGAAGCGCTATTTAGGGGAAAAGTATCTAGATTACCATGCTAATAATGACCAAAGAATATGTTAGTTATATTTAAGAATAATCTAGCATATAACAATCTAAAGTGATCATATTTTGTTATGTTCATGATTGAAGGGAATATTTTGAAAAAGCATCATATGAAAAATGAATACTAATTTATCTGACGAAATGGTAGATAAATTTAAAATACTTGTTTTGTAGGTACTTAAGGATATATAAATTGTAGATATAAGAAAAATCATATTGAAAAAAATATTTGATAAATATTTTATGACTAGAATAAATTATATACCACACTTACCTAACTACTCTTACAAATACCTACATACCAAACCTACATATCAACCATGATAAATTATATACATTTAGAATTTTGAAAAATGGATATGAAAAATATACAATCAATAGAAAAACAACTGAAAACAAATTTAGATGAATATATGAGGACTAAAGATATAAAATGCATACAATTTCTTAGTAAAAATATAGAAGAATTAATGAGATTAAAACAACCAACCAAAAAGTATTATAATAAAGTATTTAACCAATTTGAAATGATAGATAATCTTAAAATATTAATCTTATATATACTTAGAGATATAGAAATTATAGATATTAAGAGAATAATATTAGAAAAAGTATTAGACTATGAAATTGAAATTAAAAATTGGATAGAACAGTTATACCCGGATAATTACCCAGATAGATATTATTCAGATTAAGAAATGTTAGAATATATTAGAAAAACTACAGAAAATCAAGATAATCTAAATGAAGAAATTAATTATAGAAACCGAATTAGAAAAATAATGGAGAATCGAAAAGAAAAATTAATATGGATAGAAGAAACCCTAGAAAATTTTGGAAAAAATACATGTGATAGTTTATATAATTTAAAAAACTCGCTACGAGAAGAACAACACAAGATAATAAATAGCATTGAAAATCTAGAATTAGATATACATTACAGTATAATTAGGATAAATTATTATACAGAAATTTGTAAATCTACAATTACTACAGGATAAAATGATAGACTGTGAATATTTAAAATACTGGAGAGAAAATATGAAAGAAATAATATTATTAGAAAAACTTATGAAAGACAATCTAATTGGATATTTTGAAACAAAAGATATAGAATATTTAGAATACCTTCAAAATAATATAGAAGAATTACAAAAACTAAGAGAAAAAAAATAAAGAATATTATAGTAAAGTATTTAATCAATTACCATATAATCACCCCCAAGATATGAATATCGATAAAAATAACATAAATAAACTCAAAATAAAAATAAAAATATTTAGAGAAGTTAAGAAATATCCATACACAAATAAAAATAGATCCATTGTATTTATAATAGATCTATTTTACCAGATAAGACATCTGCACCCCCTACAATTGGTATTTACAATGGATCTATTTAACCACACAAGTTATACGCACCCCCCTAGAATTGATATCATGTGTGAGTTGTCCTTATTTTTTGAGTTTAATAGTTGAATGAGTACATGTGAGTCTATTTCCACAATAATAGAAGTCAAATTCTTTTCAAGAGCAAAACGCATCCCAAGGTACATAGCCAAAGTTTCCATTTGTAGAGACGATGTTGCCATATGTGAGAAAGTCATTCCATCTATACAAATCCCATCGTGGTTTTTTGATAATCCCTCCGCCGCCCCCATAATTATTAGAATGATCACATGCACCACTAATGTTAAGCTTATAATAGCCTACTGGGGCCACATTCTATTTGACATTTATGATGAGGGTTTTGTGATGGTTGTTCAAATTTTCTTTAGTATACCCTAGATGAAAGTATTTGATAGCATCCAATTTTATTTTTTAGGCTGTTAATTGGTTGGCCGCATTTTTAAAGAGATAGTCATTTCTATTTTTCCAAATGTACCAAAGAATTAAAGGGGTCAAAATAGAGAAAGGTATGGAAATGTTACCGCAAAGATTAATGGTATTATTGGAGAAGCATAAACTTTTTATGTCACGTACAAAGTGGTTCTCGGAAGGAGAAAGTCCAAATTAGGTCCAAATAGCTAGGGCTTTGGGGCAAGTTAGTAAAGCATGGGTACGAGACTCCATTACAGTATTGCATGAGCAGTAAAAGTTTGTCGGGATTACATTCTGCTTATTTAGGACCTCAGCTGTAGGAAGTTTGTTTAAAGTGGCGAGCCACAAGAAGAATTTTATCTTAGTTTGAGTTTTTGGTTTTCAAACCCAAAGGTTAGAAGGATTACTTGTCGGGAGCGAATTGGTTGATGAATTTAGAAAAAATATATAAGCTGGGGATGTGGTGAACGAACCTAGGAAGGAAGCATTCCAGAAAAATTTATCACGTTTAGGCTCTATGTGCTGAATATAAGTATTATGGATAGTTTTTAAAATATTCGGCGTTAGTTGTGAGGATACAACCGAAGTATCCCATGAACCATTAGAAATGATTTTTGAAAGGTATTGGTTAATGTCATGTCATGTTAGAGGACCCTGGATGAGCTCGTAAAGATTACTATTGTTGTAAAGCCATCTATCTTTCCACAGATTTATATTGTTACTATTTCCCACATTCCACGAGATACCCTTAGAGAAACCTTTTTGATTTTTCCTAAGACTTTTCCATATGTAAGAGTTAGTAGTTAGGTGGTGAATTTGATTACCAGAGAGTCTGTTTTTATACTTATTTTGGAGAATTTTCGTAACACCCCGTATTCAAGTACGTGTATTGGTCTTATTTATATGAAATTAATTTTTTTTATTTTATTTATACTGGAATTTACCCGTCGATGGTTTCATGAGAAGTTTATTGAATAAGCTTTCCAACGATATAACTATTTCCAAAAACAGATAGGTTTCAGATATAATCGAGCACGTTTGAAACTATAAAACAGTGGCCGGGATATTTGGGAATAGTAAATGTGCAGGAAAATTTCCTACACACAAACTACTGAGGCCAGCCGAATTTTTAGGTCAACTTCGAACGATGATAACTCCCTTAATATAATGAACTGGGAGAGCTGCGACTTATGAAAAGAAATATATTTGAGTCTTATTTCCAATGCAATTGGTTTCATCCAAATCCAACATCTGAGTAAGGAGTTATACTCGTTTTACTTCAGCCTATTAAAATAGATTTTTGGGGTCAACTTCAAACGACCATAACTCCTTGTACAGGACTAACTGGGTGGCCTACTTTATATGAAATTAAATCCCTTTAAATTATCCTTCCAACAATACTAATTTCACCCAAATCTGATATCGAAGCAAAGAGTTATCGTCGATCTACTTTAGCTTATCAAAACAGTCCACCAAAGGACAGATTTGACATTATTTAAATTTTAAAGGCATTTTGGTCATTTTCTATTATATTATGGATGGGAATATGTGTATATATACATGTATATGAGTTCAAAAACTCATTTTCATCATCAATAATTGAGGAAGAACAAACCCTAGCCAAATTTAACCTTTAAATTACTTTTGATTCAACCGTAGAAATTTTAAAGTAATCCGATAACTGCGTTTGTCATCTCGAGAGCTTCGAACGACACCGATTATTTGTGCAAATAGGATTGCATAATCAAGAAGTGAATTCTAAGGTATGAATATTGTTTGCCTTTATTCTTTTCCATATGTATATGTGTGATATAGGACTATATGTATTGGTTGTTATTGAAAGGTGATGGAAATAGGGTTATGGACTATTTTGCAAGGTTTGGTTGTATTGAATTATGGAAGGTGAATATGGTAATTGAGTTATGGAAGGTGGATATGTTAATTGAGTTTGGAAGGTGGATATGGTGATATACTATTGAATTGATGATTATTTATGTCTATGGCTCAATTTGGTTTAATGGATTGGTTGGAAGGATAAATTAATCCAAACTTGATATTGGAGGATGTTGTATGAATATGAATGGCATGTGAATGTAATTGGAGTATAAGAGGGTTAAAGTGACACCCTTTATGGTGTAATTAAGGCTTACTACTTAACCACTAGTTTGGTGAATTCAAATAATTGAATTGTGACGTTTGGTTGCTAATACTAGATTGCTATATATGTTCATTGTAGATAAGTAATCCAAAAATACGGGAAGTCCATTTGGGAATAGTATTAAAGGTTGACAGTCAGGTATGTAAAGCATACTCTACACCATATCTTTGGCATAAAAGTGAACAATTGTTCTATTAAGAAAGTTTCCAAAGTTATTTAGTAACATGTGATCCATAATGGTTTTGTATGATGTCCTATGTTACCAATGAACTTGTTTCCACCATACAAGATGTCAAGACATTCCAATATTTACTTGTTTTCCAAATCTTACATGTTTATTGCACTAATGAATGTCAGAAGGTATCCGGTTACTCAAACAAGATCTATGTGCTATTAATGACTCCAAAACGTTTCATTGATATACCAATAAGTTCCTACTTCATTGTTATGGCATTGATGACTCCAAAACACTTCATTGATGTGCCAATGAGTTATTACTTCATTGTTATTTCATTGATGGTCTATTTATATGTCTCTTATTGATGTATCATTGTTTCAAAGTATCAAAAATGCGGTGGCGACCGAAATAACAATCTCAAAGATTAATTGAACTAAGTGATGGAAGTTCTCTCTTATAGGGTGGTATCCCAGGGGCATAAGCCTATCATGGGTCGATCCCTATTTATGTGTTTATGGGTGGTATCCCAGGGGCATAAGCCTATCATGGGTCGATCCCTATTTATGTGTTTATGGGTGGTATCCCAGGGGCATCAGCCTATCATGGGTCGATCCCAATTGATATATACTGGAGGCAGCCTAATGGTCACAGTGCAGTACAGTAATAATTACAAAGATGATAGGAATGAAGGTAAAGTGATTGAATAAATACAATGTACAGGTTGTCACAAGTTCTAGTAAGTGTGGTCCACTCCTATTACGATTTATTCACTTGTTTCTAATTTCTATTGAGCTCCTATATCATATGTGATTATCTACAGCTTTACATACTCAGTACATATTTCGTACTGGCGTCCCCCATGGGGGACCTGCATTTCATGTTGCAGGCACAGGTACCTCAGCTCATACACCGCACAAGTAGAAGCCAGGATATCCAGCTACTTTTGGTGAGCTCCAGTTTTCTTTGGGGTTTTTCGTGTCATATCAAGTCACTTTTGGTATTGTATAGAATTTAGTTATATGGCGGGGTGTGTCCCGACCTTAGTTAAACTCTGTGTATTGTCTAGAGGCTTTGTAGACCTAATGTACAGTCAAGGTTGTGTTTTGTTAATAGACGTGATGGCTCCAACAACCAAGTATTGTATATACATATATATGTATGCTCGAGCTTATACAGGTGATTATTTCCTTTTATACGTGACATGATGCTGTCCGAATTTTGGGTTGTCATAGAGGTATGCATGGGAAGTATAAGGTTATGAGCTGGTTCTCCCGGGCCTCCTCAGTTTCGGGTGCCAGTCCATCCCAATAGGATTTGAGGCGTGACAATTTTAACCCATAGTTGGGATTTTTTCTTAAGGAATCTCGAGTTAAGGCTTGAAATGAGTGAAGAATTTTTTTTCTTTTGAATTATGGATGCCCAGTCCTCCTCGAGCTTTTGGAAGGGTAATGAGATTCCAATTTGCATGATGAAGTTTTTTATTCTCGTCAGTTGTACCCCAAATAAAATTCCTCTGAATACGATCGATGCGGTGAATTATTTTTGTAGGAAGTAGGTTAATTTTTATTACGTAAATAGGGATAGCTACGAGAACTGATTTGATAAGGGTGGTTCTTCCAGCTATATTAAGCATTTTGGTCTTCTAACCCTTGAGCTTGGTATTCATATTATCAATTATAAATCAATAGTCCTTTTTAGGAAGGTTATTTGTCTTGGGAAAACCTAAGTACTTACCAAAGTTTACGAAAGAGTTCATATTAAGGAGCTTTATGATTGGGGTTGCAGTTTCGTAAGGAGTATTGTTGAAAATAATTTTTGATTTGTTATAGTTAATTTTTTGGCCAGATAATTTTTCAAAGTCCTGAAATAAAGTATTAATGGTGGTAGCATTCTCCATGTTCGCTTTTGAGAATAAGACTAAGTCATCAGCGAAAAACAAGTAGGATAATATTGGGGAAGAGGTAGAGATTTTAATAGGGGTCCAACTTTTTTCATCAACAGCTTGGTGTACATATGATAAAAATTTAGGAGGATAATGGATCTCCTTGTCTAATACCTCAACTTGGCGTAAATGTATCTGTAGGGTTTTTATTAACTATGATGGAGATAGAGGAGTTAGTAATGCATTCCATGATTATATTAGTGATTTTCTTTGGATAATTTAAGCTTTGTAGAGAGTAATAGATAAAATACCACCCTATTCTATCGAATGCCTTTTCTAAATTAATCTTTATCATCATTTTCATTAAGTTACTGTTAGACTCGTGTAAGGAGTGAAGGGCCTATTCATGATAATAGCATTGTCCGAAACACTTCTCCCTGGTATAAAGCTACATTGTGTGGGGTTAATGCTATTATCGAGGAGAGGGCGTAATGATTAACTAAAATTTTTGTTATGATCTTTTAAATGGTGTTGCAAAGATTGATAGGTTTAAAATGGTTGATTTGTTCCAGAGTATTTATTTTTAAAATAAGCACAACATTTGTTTTATTAATTTCAGGGTCGATGGATTCTTTTATGAAAGCATCCATACAAGATTGAGTTATAGAAAACTTGGTATCCCACCAGAATTACTGGAAAAAAATAGGATGAAGTCCATAAGAACTCAGGGCCTTTAGAAATTTAAAGGACTTAATAGCATTATGAATTTCCTCGATAGTGGGGTTAGATAGAAGAGTGTTGTGGTCATCTGCTGTTAGACAGTTTCCTTTCTTGGGAAAATTTTTATGCTTGGATCTATTTTGCTTCGTAGTATAGATATTTTTAAGTGATTTAGAATAGAGCTTATTATCTGATTAAGGTCGAAAGTCCAGTTACCCACAAAGTCCAAGAGACCCATGATTTTATTTCTTCTTCTCCTATTAGTGGTAGTAGTATGAAAAAAATTAGTATTTGTATCTCCTTTCATAAGGCATTGGACTCTTGATTTAAGCTTCCAAAAATGTTCTTCTTGACGGAGGATGTTATTAAAGTCATGCGATAGTCTATTCTCAAGATTATAGTGAAAATAGATTTTTATTATAGGATCCATGTTTTGAATGCCTTGGATCCTGGCTTTTAAGATTTTTTAATATTTAAAAATATTACCAAAAATATTTTTATTCCAATCGTTAACATCCCTGGCAAAGTTAATAACCGTAATTTGGTAGTTATAGTTGTTATACCAGGAATTTTTAATAATTTGAGTAAAGCTTGGGTGACGAAGCCATATAGTTTCAAATTTAAATGAATAGTTAGGTTTACCATAATTTTTTATAAGATTAAGAATTATTGGACAATGGTCGGAATGAGTTCTAGGAAGATGCATTACGTTAGAGTCTGGGTAAAGGTCTAGCCAAAAAGGGTTGCATAAGAACCTATCAAACCGCTCCATAATGATATTTTTATCATGCTTACTCATATTTGTCCAAGTAAACCTAAGTCCTGCGAAACCTAAATCAATCATACTAAGAGCATTAATGCATTCCAGGAAATTTGAAACCCTTTTGTTATTGATTAGATTTCCTCCAAATTTTTTAAACAAGTTTGTTATTTCATTAAAGTCCCCACAGATTAACCAAGGTCTCGTATTAGAATTATTAATGTTTTAAAGGTTCGTCCAAAGAGAATTTTTATAAAAAGAGTTATTTCTAGCATATATAATAGTAATGATCCAAGGAATTGAGTTTGGGCTAACCTTAAGAGATGCATGAATCTCTTACTCTATCATTACCATGGGATTTATGATGAACTCGTTACTGTTCCAGAAAAGGGCTATGCCTCCCGAGAATTTAGATGCAGGTACCTGCAACATGTTAGAGTAGGGTAGTAGCTGCAAAGAAGAATCATGGTCTGCCATTCTAGTCTCTGTTAAGGTTAGAATAGCAGGGTTGTTAGATCCAATCAAGTCTAGCACATTCCTTCTAAAGGTGGGGTTGTTGGCCCCTCTACAGTTCCATACTAGTATCTTCATAGAAAACTTGTTCGGTATTATTTGTGACTCTTCCAGAGCTAATGTCATTTCTAGATTCAAAGAGAATTGATTCTGAAAAAAATGAAAACTCTGATGGAGTCACTAAGATTACCATAGCATATTGATGTATCATTGAGTCGGGGGATGATCGTAAGTTGATTGCTATCTTTGACAGTAGTGGTTGAACATGCACTATGATTCTTTCTTCTTTGTTTGTGAGAAAAGTGAAGGTTAGGGAATCCTCCAGCATTATGAGATTCAATTTTTCTCTTTATCTCTTGGTTGTTTCTCTTCCTCCTGTTCTTATGTTATTTCCAGATCCTGCATAGAAGATGATAGATTTGTCCACGTTGATATCTCATTGATCTATGATACCACTTATTCATGTGAGTAAGTGTCCTTCAGTGTGTTTGGTAGATGCAACACTGACCAATCTGCGTAGTTTATTGGTTGGTGTGAGAATGAGTTTAAGCTTTCCATCAGTGTCACCATGTTGTTTTCTTGCAAGTATATCATATTCTTTCTGATCTCGATGAGATGTTAATTCTGAATGAAGTGAGCATGCACTAGGTTCTGGTAGCTTTGCACAATTTTTGACATTGTCTTCATCGGTTGCATGAGTTCCATCAAGATGTAGATATTTATGTTGTGTCCGTAGTGCATGTTTATCATCAGTTGCATATCATCTAGTGGAGCGGGATATGTTATGGTTGGATTATGGTTTTGTTGCATAGGGGTGCTCCAATTCGACTGGTAAATTGATATTGTTTGAGGGGTTTGGTGTATTGACAGAACATTTTGGTTAGAAATATTACAATGGTTGGTTTGTGTATCCCATGATTGGTCGTGCATGTTTTTATTGTTTTCTATGAGATGGTTTGGAATGTTGTTGAAATGTTTGTTCTTTCTTGGGTATCTCCTTGGCATTTTGGGCAATTGGTAAATTGTGTTGAATGGTTTCTAAAAGGTTATCTTAAGTTATAGTAGAAGTAATAGTAGGTTTGATAGGTACAATAGTAGCCTTGATGATTGAAGTTGTAGTCTCAAGTGTCTTAGGCTCCATAGGTATCCTATTTAATTTATTTAGTTGAACATTTTCATTAATGGAAGTAATTTTTTTTTAACTCTTCATTCATCCATTGTATTATTAGTAGTACGTATATTAAAAGTTGGCGTAGTTTCATGTCCAATCTTATTAGCAACTAGGTTACTAGTAATTGAACTGGTACAAAGAGGATTTGGTAGATTTAGGGTGAAGTCTACAGATTTAGAGGGATTTAAAGTTGTTCGTGGAGAGCTGATATCAATTGATTTGATAGTTTTTAAAAGAGAAGAGGTAGGCTTCATAATAGTGTGCTTGGTATTAGAGGTAGTACTAGTTGAGTTAATTGGATTGGGTTTCAATGTTATGGTGTTGTTGTGGGGATTAAATGAAGTACATATAGGTTTTTTACTTATTGCAGCATGTAGAGATATATTGAGATTCGTTTGGGAATTTCCTAGATTATGAATGGTACTAGGATTAGTTGGGGTAGAGTATTGCGTGGAGTTTTTGCTATCAGAGGGATAAGTAGTAGGAGCAATTTGCATGGGATTAGGATTGTTGTATTGTTGTGGGGACGACGTGGATGGCTTTTGGTTCAAAGAAGTTTGTGTAAGATTAGAGTGAAGAGTAAGAGGGTGTGTATGGTAATTAGGGTTACACATTGTAGCAGATGAATTTTTAGTGATGTGAGGTTTTCCATTATTTTCGAGTTGATTTGAAGTATTTAAAAAACTAAACGAAATAGTATTTGTTTTTTTCATGGACATTTGATTTTTATTTCTAACTTTTTTCTCGTAGCTAACGGCTGTCCACATATTTTCTTCTTTTTTCTCATTTTTCTCTTTTTTTTTCTTTATTTTTTTGTTTTTCATTTTCATTTTTTGTTTATTCATTTTTTCCACATAACCCCCTTCGTTGGAGTGTTTTGATGGCTTGAGGTCTCCGGTTCATCGGTATTTTGTTTGAATTGTTATTTTTTAGACAGTGATAAAGGTTATGGCCTAGGCAACCACAATCTTAGCAAAGAATGGTGGATCTTTCAAAATGAATTTCTTAGAGATGGGATCCAATAAGAATGTTTCTAGGTAAGGGCCTGTTTTATTGGGTTAGAATACAAAGTCTAGCATATCGCCCTCTAGAAGTATTTTTGGTACAACTGTCAATTTAAAGAATTGTACCTATCATGCAATAAATTTTTGGAGAATTTCTAAGTTTTAGTATTCCGTGGGGAGCTTGGGAAGTCTAATCCAAAAGGTAGCATAAGGAATAATTGTAGCTTGAGGATTAAATTTCGGTTCCCATTTGCGTATTGAAAGGTATTGGGATCCTATGAACCAAGGTCCTTGGTGGAGTACCTCATGGAAGTTTGATTGATGTGAGAGCTTGATTAGGTAGTAGTCTTCTCCTAGGTCTATAAGGTTCAAGTATTCACTAAGGTTCTAAAGGGATTTTAGGTAGGTACGCAGGTAGTTATAGCCAATTGTGTTTCCAAGAGTTTAATGATAACAACTTGTTCCCAAGGCACATATAGTCTTTCTTTGATTGGGAAGAATTTTTGGTACTCACGTAGGTTGCGAGTTAGAATTGACTTGATCTAATAATTAAATCAGGCTATATTATAAAATTGTACACGACTATTAGTTTATTCTGTGCTTTATTTGACTATATGTAAAACAAATCTTAATTTTTATAAATCTTACACGCCTTCTTTAAAAATAAACCAATTAATTGATAATTTTTTTAATTAATATGTAGGGTTAGAAACATTATTAGTTTATTAAAATGTTTTGCAACTCAAGCCAAGATAATTGGAAGTTGATTTGTTAATAAAAGAGCAAGGTAAATTACACGTATTTAACTTATAGAGTACTATTTTGATTTTTTCCCCTTTTATAATCTAATACTCCTTCCGTTTCAAAAAGAATGACCTACTTTGACTTGGCATAAAGTTTAAGAAAATAAAGAAGACTTTTGAATCTTGTGGCCTTAAATTAAAGTTGTGTCAAATGTACCAAAATGTCCTTTAATCTTGTGGTCCTAAACCTGCTATGTGAAAATTTGAAATTAAAATATTGTCAAAAAAGAAAGGGGATCATACTTTTTTAAACAGACTAAAAAGAAAGTTGAAAGAAAAAACATACAAAATAGATTATTTGCAGAAAGAAGTTGAAAGAAAAAACATACAAAATTTGATTGGTCCTGAAGTACCATATCTTGTGCAGTTGATGATTTTATACATCCTTCTATAATTATAAGCATAATATAGTTTTACTCATTTGTGGAGATACTAAAATAAGATCACTTACATATTTCAAATGAATTCCTTGTATGAATGTGGTTATTATGACAAACATTGTCAAATCTTTGAATACACAAGATATTCATATGATTGATATGAAGATTCAATACAAACATATTATCTATTATCATGAAGGGTTGTTGTCATACTATATTTACATGACATTTAAATTACGCTGAGATAATAATTATTCATGAAGTCAAGAAAGAGTGAGGTTGAAGTTAATGATATACACATTTTTTTGGTTAAAAAGATGTTTTCAATGAGAGATTACGGAGGTTGGAGAGTTGTGTTCCTCAGTAACGAGGGAGCCAAAAACAGATTATTTAGGGCCACATCCTGGCCCTGTAGGATAATTGAAGCATTAGAAATTTTTTGATAATCGAAGCCACAAAATGGCGTGTTTCCAAAATAACTTAGGGGATGCCATATTTGCACTTTTAGCTCCTTGCTTGGCAAAGGTGTCTGCTACTAAGTTCTGCTCCCCGAAGATCTGAGATGGTGCTACTACCTACATGTCCTCCATTAGTGACCTGCACTCAATAATTATGTTATGGTAGGAGGGATGGTCATTAGCAAGCATAGGGATAATAGTACTAGAGTCGATTTCTATAATGATGGGATTGAGGTTATTTGCTTTGGCGATGGCTAGCCAATGCCATAGTGCTAGTAGCTTAGCCATCAAGGGGGTTGTAAGGGGTAGGTGCATGTGGAAACTAAGGACCCATTGGCTTCCATGATCCCTGAAAAATCTTCCAATTCCCCCTTTCCCTGGGTTGGCCAAAGCAGAGCCATCAATGTTAAGCTTTAGGAGGCCTTTAGGAGAGGGGTACCATCTACTACTGGTGATGGTGTTGCTAGGGATATGAGCTAGATGGCTGCTGATAAAAAGGGAGTATTCATTGGCTAGAGAAATAGCCAGTTGGGCTGATACATGATCATTTTTGCTATTGAAATTGTTACTATTTCTGCTACGCCAGATGGTCCAGAGGCAGTGGAGAAAGAGGATAACCCAGGTAAGCCAACTATCAAAGGGTTTCCCTCTGAGCTTCTACAATGATATCTCCCAGTTGGTGTCTGATAAGGTCGACCAGATTTTGATATTATTATTCAGATTGGTATTACTCAGACTAAAATAATAAATTACGAATACTTAGAATATTGGAGGAAAGATACGGAGCAAATAAGATTAATAGAAATACTTATGAAAAAGAATCTACTCGACTAAATAAAAACTAGAAATATGGAGCATATAGTATACCTTAAAAATAATATAGAAGAATTAATAAGGTTAAAACAAATAACTAAGGAATGCTATGACATAGCATTTCAACAAATATGATAAATCTAGTATTACAAGTACCCCTCCAACCTTGCTATCAGAGCCATGTTATTTAAAAATAGAGGAGCTGTATGTATTTATTTAACGAATGCATATTATGATAGAACTAAATTTAGAAATCTACCAAAATATTATAAATATTAATGAATAAAATAGACCAATCTAAAAAATATAAGGAACTAAAACAAATATTATCTGAGGAACGAAGAGAATTAAAAATAAGAAAAGAAAACCTACAGTATAATTTAATTGCTGGAGTATGTCAAAAATCAATAAAAGCACAAAAAGAAGAAATAACATATTTAGAAGCTCTAATAGATAACCTAGAATACATACATCAACATGACTTATATACAATCAAATAGATAAAATGAATAAAGAAGAATTCATAATAGATGAAAAAACATATGAAAATCACGAAGGGTTCAAAATAAGAATAGTATTTTCTTATTTAGGAAGAAGAAATAAGAAAATAGTTGAACATTTATATTTAATGTTAGAAAAAGAAGAATCAAAATTAAAAGATAAACTAACAGATATGGTAAGAATAGCAAAAGAAAAATGAAGAAATAGACAGGAAAAAAGAAATAGAAAAAATAAAACAACAAACTACGGATGAAATAGGAAAAATAGAAGAAATAAAAAATAATAGGATTACTGAGTTAGAAAAAGAATTACAAATACTAAAAGATCTATATGAAAAAAGACAAAGAGAAAAAGACGAAAAGGATAAAGAACAGAAATTACTAGATGAAATAAACCAATTTAAAGAAAAATTACAAACAAAAAATGAAGAATTACAGACCAATGAATTAGAAATAAATACAATAGATACTGAAAAAAATAAATGATTATGAGTCAGAAGATAGTGAAATATATACAAAAATTTTAGAAAGAATAGAAGATCTAGAAATTAACGAAAAAGAAGAAGCAGTTAATAAAGAAAATATAGAAGAAATAAATACTCTTGATAAAAAAGATGACAAAAATATAATACCTAGTACATCAAAAAATAAGAAATCCAAAATATAATTACGAAAATAAGTACAACCCAAAAATGGAATATAGATGGACACCAAAACAAATAGTTAATAAAAATTACAACTTCTTAGATTTAGACTGTGTAATAAACACAAATAAGACGATACAATTATGGGTAAGATATATATCAAAACAAGTACTAGATAATAGCATAGACACAACAAATACACCAGAATATATAGAAAGAACACTAATAGAAACAGTAAAATTATGGCTCTCAAATTTAACTGAAGAAAGTAAAAAGAGTCTAAGATCTGACAAAAATACAGAAGGAACAACTAAAGAAGGAACAACTAAAGCATCACCCATAGAAGTATTAAAAAATATGGAATAGCTATAAGAAATGAATTTAGTAGTATAGAAATAGAAGAAGAAGAAGAAGAAGAACAAAATATAGAAAAGGATACAAATAGGAATTTAATGTCGAAATTAGCAGTATGTAATATGTGCTACATAGATGAATATGTATGTGCATTCAAAGAATATTATTATAAGGGAAAATATAATGTAGAAGAAATTAAAGAAATAAGAAGATTATATTTTAGCAAACTACCTGAACCATTTAGTTCAAAAATAATAAAAAGTTGGGATGAAGCAAAAATAGTAGATACTCTAGGAGCAAGGATAAAATTTTTACAACAATGGTATAGGAATATATGTGAAAAATATAGGGAAGAATTAAAAATGAAAAAAAAACACTAATAAAGAATTTAGCATGTTGCAAAGATAAAATAGCATCCCAATTTGGATGTGAAGAAAAATACTACAAGAAAAGAAAAAGACATAAAAAATCCCAATATAAATATAAAAAAGCAAGAAAAAGATATTATGTAAAAGACTATAAACATAAAAGACCATATAGAAAGAAGAAATCTATAAAAGAATGTAAATGTTATAATTGTGAAAAATTAGGACACCTAGCTAAAGATTGTAAAGTACCCAAAGATCTAAACTAGAAACAAATATCAGAAATAAATATAGAAAATACAGAATATATACAAATAGATTATATAGATTATGAATTAGAAAGTGAAGATAGTATATATGAGATGACAAAAACTGAAACAGATAACGAAATAGATAGCGAATTAGATGAATTAAATGACTGAAGAAAGTATACAAATAATAAAAAAGGAAGAATATTTAAATGAAGAAGAAATAGACCAAAAAAATATATTTGATAGTAATATATTTGAAGAAATAAAAGGAAAAAAATTAGACTTAAGTGTATAAAAAACATTTAAAAGACCAACAATAAGGAATATATTTGATAGACGGAAAGAAAAATACTACGTAGTAAGCCCAAAAGAACATATAATAGATTGTAGATATGCGAAAGAAAAAGCTAGTATACCACTAGTAATAAAAAGAATAGTTAATAAAGAAATACAAGATATAAAAAGTAAAGACCCAATAAAATATGTACACCTTGCTGGAACAGAAATATTAATAAAAACATGTTTTAGAGAAAGAATAGATACACCAATAGAACTATATGTAGCAGATGACTAGATCGTAAAACCTATAGAAAGAAGCATAATAAGTGTTATATGAGGGAATCTAATATACTAAAAATTTAAATTTATAATAAGTGAAAATTATTCAGTACCAATAATAATTAAAAATATAGAAAAGTCATTAGTACTATATTGGAAAATATCAGGAATAGAATTAACTCCAGGAAGTAAAATATTTACCTCAAGATGTATAAATTTATATGTATTAACAACAAAGCGTAAAATAACTGGCAAAAATAAAATAAACAAAATACAAATAGAAACCTCTTTTGAGAAATTTATAAAAATCATAGATAATAATGATTATAGCTACCAAAATATAGATATAGAAGAAGATTTGGAAATAGTAAATGAAAGAATAGGAGCACCAAGATGAATATCTTGTGAAAAAACTAGAACCATAAAAAAGAATAGCATATGAGATAACTCCAAAACCTACCCTAACTCAATATTATATAATAGGAACAATAGATGAAAAGAATATTTAATACTAATAAACACAGGATAGGAAGATAGTTATATAATGAAATACTTAGTAAAAACTAAATAAATTAAAACAAATAATGATAAATGTCCAGATTTGCCAAGAAATCTAATAATTATTAAAAATACGACTGAAAAAAAAATTATAATAGGAGTCAGAAAGATAAAAATTGATTTTGAAGTAAAAGAAAAAAGCACAAAAACCAGATATAATATTAGGAATAAAATGGTTGGAATAAGTAAAACCATACAATATAGAACATACCCAATTAACCATAACGTATAATAAAGAAAAATTGTTAATAAAAAGAGCTTTAATATGAAAATGTACGTACTCATGAAGATAATAGTAGAAGAATATTATAATATATATTATATGTCAATGATAGATACAGGAGCAGAAGTTAATTTATGTAGATATAACTGTTTACCAGAAAGTAAATGGGATAAGTTAAGAACACCAATAGTAGTTAAATGATTTACTAATGAAGGGAGTCTAATTACATATAAAGCTAGAAATGTAAAAATAAAAATATGGGATAAAATATTAAGAATAGAAGAAATTTATAATTACGAACTAACATCAAAAGATAAGCTTTTAGGAATGTCATTTTTAGATAAACTATATCCACACATAATAACTAAAACACACTGGTGGTTTACAACACCATGCAAACAAAAGGTAAGAGCAAAAAGAGTTACTAATAAAATAAAAAAGAAAACAGATTGGATAAAAGAAAGTGAAAAAATTACACAAAAATTAGAAAATATAAAAACTACTGAAGAAATGATATAATTAATTATATTCTCTATAAATAAGGAAGAAATGACCATATTTTCAATAGATGAAGTAGAAATAATAAAAAATAAATTAAAACAACTCTATAGTAAATATCCATTAAAAGGATGGGGAAAACATAAAACTACTGTAAAAATAGAACTAATAAATAACGATAGTATAATAACTCAAAAACCACTAACATACAATTTTGACTATCTAAAAGAATTTTAAATTCATATAAATAAACTATTAGAAAAAACAATATATACAAAAAAGTAATAGTAAACACACTAACCCAACATTTATAGTAAATAAATACAGTGAACAAAAAAGAGGAAAAAGTAGAATGGTTATTGACTATAGAAACCTAAACGCCAAAACTATGCAATATAATTACCCAATACAAAACAAAATATTAAAAAGAAGACAAATACAAGGATATAATTATTTCAGCATATTTGATTGTAAATTAGGATTTTACTATTTAAAATTAGAAGAAGAATCTAAAAAATTAACTGCATTCACAGTACCACAAGATTTTATGAATGGAATGTACTACCATTTGGATATAAAAATGCACCAGGTAGATATATTTTATGGATAATTATTTCAAACAATTACCTAATTGTATGGTATACATAGACGATGTGTTGCTATATTCAAAAATTAAAGAAGAACACCTAAAATTATTAGAATAATTTATAAATATAATAGAAAATTCAAGAATAAGCTTAAGTGAAAAGAAGACAGAAATAATGAAAAAACAGATAGAATTTTTAGGAATACAAATAGATAAAATGGATTAAAGATGCAACAACATATAGTACAAAAAATAATAAATTCAAAAGAAGAATTAGATACAAAAAAGAAATTACAATCATTTTTAGAATTAGTAAATCAAGTAAGAGAATACATACCAAAATTAACAGAAAATTTAAAACGATTACAGAAAAAATTGAAAAAGGATGTAGAATATGATTATAGTGAAGAAGATAAAAACCAAGTGCAAAAAATAAAGATACTTTGTATAAACTACCAAAATTACAATTTTCAGATGAAAATAAAAATTTTACATACATAGTAGAAGCAGATGCGAGTGAGCACATCTACGGAGGAGTACTCAAATACAGGTATGAAAACGAAAAAATTAGAACATTATTGTAGATATTACTCAGGAACGTTTAACGAAACAGAAATAAAATAGGAAATAAATAGAAAAGAATTATGTTCATTATATAAGTGTTTATTAATATTTCAACCATATATTGTATGTAACAAATTTCTTATACGAATAAATAATACACAAGTACGATGGTGGCTAACTAAGAAAATACAAAATTCAGTAACAACAAAAGAAATACGGAAATTGGAATTAAAAATATTGAATTTTACATTTACAGTTGAAATAATTAGTACTAACAAGAATGTTATTACAGATTACATATCAAGACAAAGCTACACAGACTGATATAATAGAAAATGATACATTAGAAGAGATACTCAAAACCCTAACTACGCTTTCACTGAAAGTGGACAGTATGGATAATGAGGTAGAAAAGCTAAAGACTAATGAAGGTAAACTAAAGTCTAAAGATACAAGTCAGCCGCATGACTATAAAAATACAGAGCTATGTCGATCGGAAGACATCAAAATTCCATAGCTAAAAGGAGACGTTAGGACACTCCATAAAACCCATAATCTTTATCAATCTATGTCTGCAGGTACAAGAAAAGGAGTTAATAGACAAGGATTAAATCTGAATAAGATATTTGAAAAACCATTTATACCAAAAATACCAAAAGACCCTCTATTTATACCCCTACAAACTACCACATATCTAGAAAGTTTGAACTAAGACAAAAAAACATATAAACATATAACTAGATTATACATAGAAAATATTCGCAAAATACAAACTTACTTGAATCTTAAACCTAGAGCTACAAATATCCAAGAACCAAACACAAACTATATAACCCAAAAACTACAAGGATACAATAAGTTAATCGCACTACCAAAAATACGTCCAAACCTAGTTAGAACTTGTTTCAATTATGGACTACTAAATACCATATATACTTAAGACGAAAATGAATTAACAACTATACTAGAAATATACAAAGAATTCGCTACTTACAAAAAATAATCAAGGGAAACCTATTTTTTTTATAAAGTTTCATACCGCACCAGCTGAGATATTATATGATAAAATAAAACCAGTTATACAAGTTGTGAAAATTGGATTAACCAGAGATATGATTATACCTGAAGACATTGGGAAACAATTAGAGATACCAAAAGTTGAGATACCTAATTTTTACGTAAATAAATAAATCATTGGAATATCTACAGTTATCTAAGAGCTCGCAAATAACTATCTTAATGGAAACCCAATTTGGAGTTACTATTCGTGAGACCAACTAATGATCTATTCAAATTCAAGGAAGCTATGGAAGTCAGATATGGAAGAAGTCAAAAGATGGATTTTGACATTACTCAATCCAAAAAACAATCAACCACAAGAGTAATTAAGAAGGAATTTATTTCAGAAGAGTTACTGATAAGATATTGTAAATAATAGGACATAAATATCCAGACCACCTATGCTTAAAATGCAATGGAGAAAATAATGTGATCCCAAAAGTTCAACTAGAATAAAAGAAGATAAGGACGCCAACTGAAAGACAGACAAAAGATAGAAAACAACAGAGTAATAAAGTGATAAACAAGGAGACAAGATATTAAAATCTATGAAAGTGACATGTGAATAGCCTTTTTGACTAAAAATGTAAATTATTGTATAAGTCTTTATTAGTTTTGACTTTTTTGGCAAGTGTCATTATTAGTTTTGTCTTTTGGACAAATGTAGAATAGAAATAAGCTTTAGGATTTTCATTACTTTTGCAAAAAGTAGACAGGTGTAAAGTTAGAAATAATAGTTTACAATTTTTTTTAATCTTTTAGAGATTATAAATAGAAGAGCCGTTGGCAGATCTAAGGCAAGACTTTCTACACAAAAAGCAAGCCTCCTTGTACACAACCAAAAATCTCTCAAAATATTTAATAAGATATTTAGTTTTATTTTTAACTATGGAAAATGAAAGCTCAGAATCATCAAACCTACAAGAACAGGTATTTTCATTTATAATTATGAATAGCTAAATTCATAAATTTCTGACAATCATGATATAATAAAATAAGTTCATGTTAGTTACTATATAGTAGAATTATTCGAAGGATAATATGTTCTGAAGTTTATTAGCAAAGAGAAAAAGGAGAAAAATTCCCAGAACTATGCCATCCTAAAGATGAAACCAGTAAGGCATAGAAGCCATGATAGGGTAGTAACTAGAGTTGAGGCACTATTTAGGGAAGAAGTATCCAAACATACCATGCTAATAGTGATAGAGGAGCATAATTATCTAAGGATAATCTAGTGCATAATGATCTAAGATGACCATATTTTGTTATGTATATAATTGAAGAGAATATTTTGAAATAAGCATCATATAAAATAAAATGACTAACTACTTATCTAATGAAATGATAGATAGGGTCAAGATACTTATTTTGTATATACTTAAGGATATAGAAATAATAGATATAAGAAAAATCATATTGGAAAAGATATTTGATTTTGAAGATGAGTTAATAAATACTAAATAGATAGAACAAGAGTTAAAAAATATAGATTTTGATAGTAGATATTATTATTCAAATTGGTACTACTCAGACTAAAATGATAAATTACGGATACTTAGAATATTAGAGGAAAGATATGGAGCAAATAAAATTAATAGAAATACTTATGAAAAAGAATCTATTCGACTACATAAAAACTAGAAATATGGAGCATATAGTATACCTTAAAAATAATATAGAAGAATTAATAAGGTTAAAACAAATAACTAAGGAATGCTATGACATAGCATTTCAACAAATATGATAAATCTAGTACTATAGGTATCTCAATTTTTAAAAGATATCAACCTAGAAAAAAGTGGCATTAGGGCATTTGAAGAAGATGTGGTTGATGCTTTCTTCATGATCTTGACATATAGAGCAATGAGGTGGAATGGAGAGACCAATGTGGTACAGGTAAGCATTGGTGGGTAGTCTTCTATACAACATCAGCCAGAGAAAGGTTTTAACTTTGTTGGGTGCATCAACTTTCTAGAATACCTTGAAGTCTCTAGTGTTGCTATAGTTTTCCCTTAGGCTTGCTAAGAAAATATACATGCTGCTGGTGCTGAAGGTGGAATTATTAGTAAGGCCCCAGATGGGCTTGTCATCTTCAAAGGAACACTGGAGAATGTAAGTGGTGGTGATAATATTTTTGATTTATTGAGGCAGATCAAAGAATAAAGGGGTAAGGTTCCAAACTCCATTGATATGGAGTTGGTTTATGGTGATGAAGGTATCTAGGGTAGTGAAAGGACCTTGGATGTGATTCCTGATAGGTCCAAAGTAGGGAATCCAGTTGTCTAAGAGGAATCTATCCCTGTCTCCCCTGTTGACCCTCCAGATGATGCCCAGATTACAATCTTTCCAACCTTTGAGGATGTATTTCCAGGTACTAAAAGATATACCAGGGTTTCCTTGGTTGTATTTAGTGAGAAGGACTTGGCTCTATAGGCTGCAGGGGTGGTTGTGGAGCCTTTAAGCTAGGCTAGCATGGAGTGATTTGCTTCTCAACTTACTTTTCTGGAGTTCCAGACCCCCTTTGTCTTTGGGGATAGTGATAGTATTCCAGCTTACCAGGTGAAGTTTTCTTTTTTCAGCATAGCTACCCCAGATAAAGTCCCTTGGATTTTATTGATGTGCTCAGGGATTTTATTAGAGAGCTTGATATAATGCATGATGTGAGTGGGGATGTTGATAAGAGTGGACTTAACTAACACTATTCTATGAGTCATGTTGAGAAATTTTGTCTTCCAACCTACCAGCCTGTTGTTCATGTTATCCAAAATGAATTGGAAGTCATTGTGTTTTGGCCTGGCATAAAAGATAGGGTATCCTAGATATTTGCTAAAGGATTGTCAAGGTTGGATGTTCAGAATTCCAGCACACAATGCCTCATCCTCAAGGGAATAATTTCTTAAGAAAAAGACTTTAGATTTGGAGTGGTTGATGGTTTACCCAGAAAGGGTGCTGAAGATTGTCATAATGTTGACAATGGTGTGGCAGTTGTTAGGGGTTGCTTTAGCTATTAAGGTGATTTCATCATAAAAGAAAAGGTGGGAGATCTTGGTCCCTATTTTGGTAATGCTTATAGGGTCCCAATTCCTTGCCTGGACTTCAGATTCAATGCCTCTAGAGAGCCTTTCCATGCAGAGAATGAAGAGGTATAGGGATAGGTGGTCTCCCTGCCTTATACCCCTGGAAGGGTTGAAGAATCTAGTTTTATTACAATTGTCTAGCACTGCAATAGATGAAGTAGTAATACAAGACATAATGCGTTTATAGAGCTTCTCGGGAAATCTAAAGTATAGGAGAGTATCCTTGAAGAAGGACCATTCAATTTTGTCAAAGGTCTTCTCAAGGTCAATTTTAAGAATCATATTGGAGTTCTTTCCTTTCATTTTACTAAAGTAATGAATGTATTCTTAGAAGATGATAGTTTGATCAGAGTTTCTCCTATTGGATAAAAAACTAGCTTGGGTGGGTCCAATAATGGAGGGAAGAAGGGTTCTGATCCTATTGACAATGACCTTAGAGATGATCTTAAAGTTGGTGTTGCAAATATCTATGGGTTTAAAGTTCCTTAAGGTCGTGGCATTTCTGTATTTAGGAATAAGGCACAGAAGGGTGGCATTGTAAGCTGAGGGGATGACAAGATTGGTAAAGACTTTCTTGCAGAAGTCCAATGTTTTTGTTCCAACCAAGTGCCAGTAATTTTGGAAAAAAAGGATTGGAGACCATCTGGTCCAGGGTCTTTGAGGAGATTGAAAGACTTGATGGCTCATAGAACCTCAGAGTCCCTTAGGGGGAATCTAGGAGGTCCATGTCTGCCTGAGAGAGGGTGGAATAGCCATTAAGAGGGACAAAGTCACTGTTGGGACTTCTTATATGGTTTGAGGTGTAGAGATCTATGAAGTGGCTTAGAATGTGATCATGGATAACAGCTTCTCCTGTGATGGAGTTTCTTGAGCCATCTTGAAGCTCATTAATTCTATTCCTCCTTCTTCTATTGATGGTGGAGGTATGGAAGAAGGAGGTATTGACATCTCTATCAGAGAGCCAAGATATTATAGATTTAGTTCTCCAGAAATCTTTCTCATATTTGAGGAGATTATCATAGCAGTGATTATCATAGCTAGTGTGGTGGTTAGGGGATTTTTGGATGCGATCCAATCTGGCCAGGGTGAGCCTAAGCTTGTAGAAGAGGTTTCCAAAAACATTAGTGTTCCAGTGAGTAGTACAAGTATAGAATTTGGTAATGGATTACTGGAGAGTGGTGGGGCCATCAAAGTTTTCCTTCACAAGCTATTAGAACGAGTGATGGTTACACCACATGGGTTCAAACCTAAAGGTTTTGTTTTTATGAGTATTATGGGGTTTTAGAAGGGATAAGAGGAGGGGACAATGGTCAGACTTAGTTCTAGGTAAATAGGTGACAAGTAAGTCAGGGTATTAGTTTATCTAGGAGGCATTAGCAAGATATCTGTCTAACCTTTACTGGATAAGGGATCCCCTATTACGATATCTCTAATTGGTCCAAGTGTATTTACAACCTGTATAACCAAGATCTACCATGTTACAGTAATTAAGGTAGTTCCAAAACTGGTTAGTTCTATTGCTACTAATAGGGGCACCCCCAGCTTCTTAGAGGCCATTAAGACCTCGTTGAAGTCTTCCCCCATAAGCTAGTTTCCAGTGAAGGCATTGGCAATATTTCTAAGTTGTTCCCTAAGCATTAAACGCATGTTAAGGTCAGGCTTACATAGAATATAAAAAAGAGAAAAACGTTGAGATTAGAGCTAACCTTAACAGTTGCATAAATTCCTTGAGGGGGAAGAGGAGAAATATTGAAGGTTTAACCTATCTTCCTTCTACATAACCACAATGCCCCCTTTTTTCCTACTGCACTTGACTCTAAATAGGCTTAATATTGAAGTAACTCAGTAAGGTATTGGTGGTCAACCATTTTTGTTTCTAAGAGGGCGACCATGGTAGGATTATCGGTTTTGATAAGAGTAGCACATTAATGGATAAAGGTGGCGATATTTGCTCCCCTTATATTCCAAATAATAAACTTCATGGAGTCAGATGGAGGGAGAGAGGAGTGAATCAGTGGTATCTTCCCATTGTCCTTTTGGGGAGCCTTTGCCAATTCCAATTGAGGAATCAAAGCCACTGTAGAGGGGATCTGCTCCAGGCTGTTCCTCAGTGTCAGACTCAAGAACTTTATTTCCATAGGTGAGAGAGAAAAAATAGTTATGGCTGAGGGCTCTGTGAGCTCTCTGTGAAGTGGCTTATCTAGAAAGAAGTTTTATGTTTTCAGTTCCTCTAGCTCCATTAACAGCTGTTCCATTTCCAAATTTGATTGTTTGAGTGATGCTAGTGCTGAGGTGGTGGCTTCTCTGGGGCCTACATCCCCCATTATTGGCTGGATATTTAGTGCAGTCTGGTGTTCCTCTAATGGGTTCCAAGGTACAAAATTTAGGGTTTTTATCTCTTGGAGGTAGGGAACTGTTGGGTAAAATACTAGGCTCTTGAACATATGACCCATTAGTGAGTTGAATTTGTTGGAGTTCATATGTTGGGAGTTTCCATCATCTGGGCTTGTAGCAAGGTCTGGTACCAAACCTGGTACCCTAGCTTTTTTGCTATCATGTTTACTCCCTCTTTCACAATCTGTGCCATCCATGTTGTGTCCTGGATGAGTAGGACTATCGGTTGGTCTCCTATGAAGACACAATAAGAGATGGTTTTCCCATCTAGGGCTAGCTCTGCCCATGATGTTGGTGCCCGATTTGGTGGTGGTGGGGTGTGGTGAACACTAGAGGTTCTATCAGAAGAGTGATGTTATTTGATGGGGTCGCCATTATTGTTGGGAGAACTAGGTGAATGCCCTTGATTGAAGTCTTGAGGCTTTAAAAAGGTGGTATTATTGGAGGTAAAGTTAATTGACATGACTACGTTGGTCATGTCAAACATTTTAGGGTGATGATTACCCCTATTGCCGACGGATTAATTCCTCCAAGAAGCCACAGAGATGATATAGTTTATAGGGAATTCCCCTAGGGGGTGGGGCTGACCCCACTTGGGCGTATAAGAATTGAATAATGGGGATTTTGGGTAATGGGGATTTGTTAGTTAGGTAATAAATGCTCAATAGATTTATTTTCAAAATTGACCTTTTGAAGGTCAGTTAAGTCAGAGGAAGTGGAAGAAGAGGGCTCCGTATGGGGCCCAGTGACTTTTTTCCTTTTTATTGTAATTATGGTTGGGATTATTAATAAAACTTTTTTGTCAAATTTTCCATTATTGATGTTCTTGGGGGCGTTAAGAACATTGTTATCACCTTTTTTTTTCTACCAGAGTCAGTAGAAATAA
Source organism: Capsicum annuum (assembly GCF_002878395.1). Lineage (NCBI taxonomy): Eukaryota > Viridiplantae > Streptophyta > Magnoliopsida > Solanales > Solanaceae > Capsicum > Capsicum annuum. Next base: position 80,666,522 of record NC_061118.1, on the reverse strand, counting down.
CATTAAAGGAATTATGGTTTAGAAACTTACCTGAGGCTGCATTGTATACTCTTACCTGTGTAGCATTCATAGTATTTGCATTCTCACTAATTTTTGGTGGGCGTTATGCCTTGTGGCCAGCCCTTTTCCTGGTGAAATTGACAGTTTGCCACTCATTATGAGGAGCTAGTAATGAGCTAGTCGATGTACCATCATTGTCATATTTGTTCTGGGGTGTGGTGGGCTGTGATGTACAGATTTTCTGAGTGTGTCCAAGACTACCATATCCAGTGCACATAACTCCTTCCCCCTGTAAACCACTTTTTTCTTGTGGTTCCCTATGATGACATGGGTCTTCATTGTAGTGTCTAATGGAACTTGGATGAAAATCCTTGCGTATCTACCTCTTAGAGCAATTGAGGTGCAAGTGTCAATTTTGAGCAAAATGTCTAGTTTGTGGCTGATTCTTCTAGGATGGATTTGTCATAAAATTCTGTTGGGAGGTAAGGCAGCCTTACCCAAATGGCAGTGTGAGTATTCTTGGCCTTCTCTGGGATGAGGTTTGGCTCCCAATGCCTGACTGAAAGAAAATCCCCTATAATAAACCAAGGTTCTCCATGAAGGGTTGTTTGCATGTTTTTTTGGGTTTGTGAATTTTGCAATAAAGTAGTCATTCCCCTTGTCCACTAGTATGAGCGGCTCGGATGGTTTCCATAAATCTACAAGCTTTGTTTTCAAGTAGCCGTGGGAAAGCTTCTTTTTAAAGAGCTTGACAATTATGGAGAACCTTCACAGAGCATATATTCTATCTTTGTCTTCGTCACTTAGGATGATTATGTTATCAATTTCCTCTGATATTTGTGGCATTTTTCCATTGTGATGATTTAGGTAGTTACCATTGAGAGAGTCCACTTTGTTTAGGAGGACAGACTTGAAGGAGTTGCTTCCTTCTTGTAGTTGCTGATTTGGGTCTTTTAGTGAATTGGCAATTTCCATGGGGTCGAGTGGGTTAGGAAGAGGAGGTGGTAGTGGTGGTATCTCTGCATCCTGGGGGTCAGCCATGGAAGAGAGATTTTCAATTGCATTTTCTAATGATATACACATTTTACTCTAGAAAAATGTGGTTTAAATACCCATTTATACGAAGATACAATATGCATAGCACAATCAATGAGAGAATTAATAAAAGGAAACTTTTCTACCAAAAAATAATAATAAAAGGAGATAGAATGAAGTAAATTTTGTCAAAGCTTTATATACAATGGCATCCAAAATAATAATGATATCAACGTGTAACAAATTCATTCAAATGATAATATCAAATATTTATTCACTATGTTTCTACCAACTACAACTTTTGAGAAAATGATGCACAAAATAGGAAGGTGAAGATTCAAGTTTTGGATTGATATTCTTATCAGGAGGAGTTAATGTGTGTTGTACTCTTTTTTCCTCCCAAAATTTTGTCCCACTAGATTTTTCTTGTAAGATTTTTAACGAGGCAACTATTATGCACATTATTATTAATGTGTACTCTTTTTCCTTCATTACAATTTTTTCGCTGAATTTTTTCTATAAGATTTTAACGAGGTACATTATCTATCAATTAGACATTCAAGGGGGAGTGTTGTAAACGTATTTGTATTATAGTAAATGTCTATTTTTATATTTTTTTGGGAAAAATTAAGGAACCCTAACTTCGTGACAAGATAAATTTCCCCTATAAATAAAGATGTTTCCTTCATTAATTTCTTCTCTGTTTCTATTATTCTTGTTCTTTTCTTTATTAGTTTATAGCATACTTAAATAATTTAGGAAAAATTATCCTACAAGCATTTAGTACCTCCTTGAACTATGACCAAAGTTTCTATGATACACTCCAACTTCACATGGGTCCTATTACCCCCTTAACTCAACTTTAGCGTATTTTGTCACCCTTTTGTGGCGATGTGACACATTTATTATATAAAATGAGACCCACGTCAAAGGTGTCATGTCAGCTAAATAGATTGATAAAAAATGCCTTGTCAGCAAAAAAGGGTGACAAAAATACGCTAAAATTGAGTCAAGGGGGTAATAGGACCCCCATGAAGTTGGGAGTATGTCGTAACAAATTTGATTATAATTCAGAAACTACAAGATAGTTTTACTCTAATAAAATTGAAAAGATGTAGTTCGTACTAATATTTGAATTGGCAACAAAAGAGTACATATTAAGTATTAATTTTTGTTTGAGATTCAATAACAAAAATAAAATCTATAATTCCTGCAAAAAAAAAATGAAATTTAATACACAATAGCTAAAACAATCAATTTACAAAATGGGTATACGAATCATGAATTTTTATAGGAAGAAAAAAAATCACTACCTTTATATTTTCGCAATCAGAGAAGTAAAATGGAAATTTAGCTCTCAACTCTTGCTAATATCAACTTTACTTTGTGCTTGAGAAATAATTTAATTTTAATTTCCTGATTTTCAATTTGAGAAGCAAAGTCAACTTGGAAAAATTGGAAGGATATAAAAAAGGTTTAAAAGAATTCGAAGGTATTTTTGTTTTTAACTATATTTATCTCATGTATTAATAGCCATGTATTGGTAATACATTTATTTGCTATACATAAGTTGTACATCCCATAATACTAAATAGGGTGTACAAGTAATATATGTATTAGTTGGATCTGACTCTTCTCCATTTCCGCTCTCTCCATTTTCTCCAAGTTTCCTTCTTGATTGATGACACATGGCCTAATTAAATTGAATGACTAAGATTTAATTTATTCCAAACTAAATTTATAATCATAATTAATATAATAAATATATTATATCAACTAAAAATAGATTGTTTATTTCTTTCCTTTCTCAATAAACCCTCCAAGACTGATTATTTCTATAAATTTTCTTTCATTCCCTAAAAAAATCTATCAGTTCTAATTTGACAGCACCTAAAAATATACCTTTCTTATACACATTTTTAATTTGATTACTTATTATTTATATAACATGTGTTTCAAGAAGGAATTAACGAGGTAAAAAAATAAATAGAAAATATGTCATAAAACATTTTTATCTTCTAAAAAAAATTCCCATGGTAAATCCTAAAGACGATGAAGGATTTCAATTTCTTTGTTTCTTTTTTTACTAGTTGGATCTTTTTCCATAAGCTTCTTGGTTTCAGCTGAAGTGTAAAGAAAAAATTATAAGAAAAATATAATACATAATGAAGATGGAAAAATTGTCTTGGCTATTACAACCTTTAAAATAGAATTGAAGTAACCCTGCACAGCGATCCTTATTTTTTATGTGCGTCATTAGCTGTCAAATTAGAACTGATAAATTTTGGAGGGAATAAGAGAAAATTTAGAGAAATAATTGGTCTCGGAGGAAATATTGAGAAAGGAAAAAGAAATAAAAACCTATTTTTAGTTGATATAATATATTTATTATATTAACCATGGTTAGAGATTTAGTTTGAAATAAATTAAATCTAAACCATTCAATTTAATTAAGTCATGTATCATCAATCAAGATCAAAACTTGAGAAAAATGGAGAGGAGCCGTATCCGTATTAGTTATATATAGATTCAAAATTCATATCAAACAAAGTACTAAATAATACCACACTAAATACATGTATTATTTGTCCTAATACATTGTACCAACGATCCCTAAGTTCGTATGGTATAAGGAATATGGGACATATAATTTTGGAATTAATTTTAGGATGAGATTATCCTATGTTTCATTGAAACAAAATGCATGGGATGACTTATGCTGAGATTAGTTATTTTGAGATTGTAGTGTTATTTTAATTCCACCTTAACACTGGATAACTAATCTTGAAATAGATAATATCGGGATAATTAATTTCAAGATAATTTGTTTTCAGTCAAACGGCCTAAGTCTTTAACATTCTATCCCTAAGGAACACGATGAAATGGATGAGATCTAGATCTCCAATTCAAGTGATGAGAATAGATTATTAAAGAAACTTATGTTGCTTTAGATTTACTTACTAATGGAATACCTTAGAATAAACAAACTATTAAGATTTACTTACTAATGGACTACCTTAGAATAAACAAACTGTTAAGTCTTTGATTTTGATGATTGATAAATTCATAATTAGGGAATTGTTCCTTAAATTTTTTTTGTGATAAAAAGGCCTCTGCAGATTAGGGAATATGTTGGGCTCACCTATCACTGTCACAATTAACTTTCCAGCTGACACATAGTACAAGAGTTGGTGAAAAGTTACTGCCACCTTTTTGCCTCAACCAATGAGAATGCTTCTATATTTTTTTCTGTTACAACATATAATGTTCATCTTTCTCAATAATAAGACTATCACTTCTATGTATTTACAATTAAAGATCTTTCTGAAGTAAAGCAGCGCTGTAAATCAAATATTTCAACTATAGTAGAGAACCTGTTATTCATCCAGTTGTATCTTGATTCCTTTTTATAGTGGAGCCTTTATAGTCTGTACTTAAATGCTTGCCTACAATGCATATGATTGTCTATAGATGTGGTTGTATCATCTCTTTGTGATCATCTAGAGTTTGATAATTGTGTCCAAGCTAGAGTTAGCTTGAAGAGTCCAGTTAGAGGTAGCTAGAGGTAGAAGTAGTAGAGTTACTACTTGGTTTCCCTGTAATAAAGTTATTGTTAGGAAACAAAGGACTTAGAGGTTAATCTTTGGAGTCTGTATTCCAGAGGTTGATTGAATATAGTGGAGCTTGAAATCCTGGAGGAAAGTTGTGGTTTTTTTTCCTTGATCAAGGAGTTTCCACGTAAAAAACCCCATGTCTTTACTTTTTGTACTCCCGTACTACTAACTGCATTTTTCTCTTAGTTCTTGTTGTATTTGTGATTCAGGGAATAGTTTCTTGAGTTGAGGAGAAACCCACCCCAAACCCTTAATTTGCTATTAGAGCACGATCTTCCCTAATAAAATTAATACCTTCGAAGGATCAAGACAAATATAGGTTTCACATGTTACTTACACCTTTAAAACTAGTGAAACAACTTGGATTGCAAAAAGGGTTCTTGAAGCATTTGATAGATCTAAAAATTTGCCAAAAAAAAAAAGCAGAGGGACACCGAGAAGTGCAGATGGAAAATTAAGGCTGACAAAGTTGTCAGTCAAGTGCTTGCAGCTTTGTGGAATGACTTATCAAGTGACTCAACTGAGTTTGGGAAAAGAGAAGACATTTCCAATCATGGTAATAGAAGAAAAAGTGCAAGTATTGAATGCACTCCTTGCCTTTATGGCACCTGCAGATGAAAATAAAAGTAGACCTATGACTCTCATGGATATTAAATAGAATTTAAAGGACTAATCCACCAACAAGATAAGATTTCTTGCCTCTGTACTAGTTGACTCCTTAAATGAGATAGCTAAAGGTAAAATGAATCTAAAGGATGAACTTGAAAAGTATGTTGAAGAAGAAGTCATTAAGTTGAATTTCCAAGTGACAAAACTCACAAGTGGAAAAAGAAAATTGAAGGATGATTTGAGCACATGCGAAGAAGAATTTGTTGTACTGAGTGTATAGGTAACTGAGCATCAAGCAACTTAAAAGAATCTCTTATGTGAAAATGAACTCCTGAGTAAACAATTAAGTGATATTACCAAGTCAGTTTCCAAAGGAAAGACAGAGGAAAGTAGCATATATTTTCAGTTGAAAGAAGAATTAGCTGAAGCTAAAGCTAACCTGGTTGTCTCTCTTGAGAGGTACTATATTCTTGTAAAGGAAATGACTAGAGTAAGAACTGAGCTTGCAAAGGCACTCCCATGGACTTCTTCTCCAGATTGGTTGCTATCTAAACCATTCAGAATCCAAATAATTGGAGTGGTTTAGAGTTACTCTTTCAAGGTGAAGGATCTAACTATACTGCCAGGTCCACAGAGGGCAAGGATGACCACCTAAACTCATAGGGTGGAAAACATGGGCATCAAAGAGAAATTATTAAACTCATCACTTCAAAATAGAATAAAAGAATATTACCCATCTAGACCAAGAAGAAGTTAATTTATCCTCTATCCACTTATTTGGAACTCATACTAAAGTAGGTTCCAAAAACTAATAGCTATCAGTAATACAGGGAAATGCAAGGGGTAATAACTAATATAGAAGTAATTAAGAGATGGATACCTAGGATACATAACTGAAAGGATAAACACGCACCTCTTGTATCAGGCCCTAGAAGGAGGTAAACTCTCTTCAGTATACTCCTGTGTTCTGAAATAATGATTTTTATGGAACTAGTTGAAAAAGGGAATAAGAGATAGAGAATAAGTGTCCCATAAGAATGGTGGCTACATTTAAGGATTCTCCTTAGTGTCTATGGAATGGAGAGCAGGTATCTTGGATCAACATTTGCATATATGTCTCATTCAACATCATATCTACTTAGATATACATACATGACAAGAAATATAAGAGATAAGAAAGAGTTTTGAGACAATCCAAAGTCATTAAAATATTATCCTTTCTAAAGGAACTAGGTTATTAATCAGGTTAGTACCACTCACTATTCTTAAATTTTAACTACTTAAATATTTAATGATTGTGCCATGACATTTTTTCGCCACTCTTAAAAGAAAGCCTCCTATTTCTAAATCCATCAATATTTTCCATTAATTAAATCATGTTCCCTTAAACTCATCATAGCTTTTAGTCTCAACCGTTCTCTTGTTTTGTTAAACCCTAAATCAGAATTAACTTCTCTCCCCTTTGTCAAAAAAGTATCTCTATTTTTTTTGGTAATTAGGCGATGCATTAAGAAAGAAATAAAGATCGTTACAGACTGCTGACTTCTTAGTCAGGTACAAAAATATGAGTATCAGTATTCTAATAATTAGTACATAGATTGATTTTCCTAGTAAACTCAGTTCCCAAAATGACTGCCTATACATGCTTTTGTGTATACACTGGAGGAACTACCAAAAAGTTGGTATTGCCAAAGATTTTCTTTATTGCTCCTTCCTTAGCTAAGCAGTCTACAATATGGTTTTGCTTCTTAAAATAGTGGATCACTGGTGGATGTCCCACTTTTCTCAGCATACACCTACAAGATTCAAGAATAGGATTATAATGCATATTACCAACTTTCAACATATTGATTACCTCCGTTGAATCCACAGTGATTTCAATAGGGAAAAGTTGTTGGTCTTTCACTAATTTGAGATCCTCCAGAAGAGCTAAGAGTTCCATTTGGTTATTGGTAGCATTAGGATAACCCTTGACAAAGCCAATGATCCAATCGCCTTTGTAATTTCTGATACATGCCCCTGTATCTCTTATACTTGGATTACCTAAGCACGCTCCGCCCGTGTTGAGTTTATAAGAAACATTCAAGGGGAGATCTAACGTAGCTGAATAGTTGCTTCTTGTGAGGGTAAGGAAGACACAGGTAGAAGGAAGGGTGCTAAAATTGTTAAAAATATTGTCATTTCGGCATCTCCAGATTTCCCAGAAGCAGAAGATTATGAGAGTTTGGAGGTTGATGTACTGATCAGCCATGATGTTGCTAGACCAAGTCTTGACACTTTCTAGGAAATAGTCACTATTGAGGCTTGTAATATTAGGGGGAGTACAAGATATCTTTTGAAATAGACTATCCCAGAGAGCTTTGGCTTGTTTGAAAAACTAGAAAATGTGAGGTATGTCCTTATTCTGGTTTACACAGAACTTACAGTATGGTTCAAGGGGCATACTCATTTGATTAAGAGTAAAGTTCCAAGGCAGTCTATTGTGATTTAGCAGCCAAAAAAAGTGTTTTAGTTTGTTAGGGACCTTCAGGGACCAGATCCAATTGAAGTTTTTATGACAGTGAGGAGGGTCGATGGTGCAGTGATGAGTTTTTAAGAACATTTACTTATGAAACTATCCTTACCAGTGAGAGCCCAGATTGGATAATTAGAAGTGCTCAAGGTATCAGGAAAGAAAGTAGAGTGAATGGTTTAGATAAGGGACATAGAAAGTTCAAAAGGTAAACTAGAGAAATTCCATGAACCATTTGCCCATAAGTCAGAGATGTTTAGGTTGCTCATATTATTAGGCATTAGTCCATGAATGACAATGTTGAGGGGTTGAGTATTGGGTAACCATTTATCAATCCAAAAATGTACTTTGTCACCTTTGTGGATAATCCACATAGCTGCTTTCAAACAGACATATAGACCTTTGATAATGTTCTTCTAGGTTCTAGAGGCCACCTTGAACCGTTTTAGGTTATTGTCATTCTGTTCGGAAAACTAACTGGTCAGGATCCTGGCCCATAAAGATTGAGTGTTTTTAATGTATCTCCAAGCCAGAGCTGTAAGGGAAGTAGCATTCTTTTGTCTTACTTTTTGGATGTCAAGACCACCCATATATTTCGAAGTGGTGACTAGTTCCCAGTTAACCATATGCATTTTTCACTTAATATTAGTGGTGCCCCAAATAAAGTTTTTTCAGATTTTATCTATAAATTTATGGACTTCAGTTGGGATGGCTATGTACTGCATAGAATGGTTGGGAATACTATTAAGAGTTGCTCTGGTTAGGGTGGTTCTGCCAGCTCTGTTGAGCCTTTTCATTTTTTCTAACTTGAGAGCTTTGTTTTCATCCTATCAATGATGAATTGGAAATTAGTTTTTGTGGGAGGTCCCTGAAAGATAGGAAAACCTAGATACTTTCCAAAACTAGTCTTAGTAGGAATGTCCAAGATAGAGGAGATACTGGGCATGACATTAGTGGAGCAATTTTTAGTGAAAATTATATTGAATTTTGTCCTATTGACTTTTTGACCTGAGAAGAAACTAAAGAAGTCAAGGGTCATTTTGACAGTTTGGCAGTTAGGACTGTCATATCTGATGATGAAAGTTGGGTCATCAACAAAGAAGAGATATGATAGCTTAAGGCCTCCTCTAGTTATAGCAATGGGGGTCCATTTAAGAATATCTACCTTATATTATATCCTTTTAGAAAAGAGTTCAATGTAAAGGATAAAAATGTAGGAAGATAAAGGATCACCTTGTCTTATACTTGTGAGGGGGTAAAGAAGGGTGATTTAGTACCATTTATGAGGAAAAAGATAGAAAAAGTTAAGATGCATGACACAATAAGTTTGGAAAGAAGAGGTGGGAATTTAAAGAAGCATAAGGCTTATTTGATAAAAGACCACTCTATTCTATCAAAAACTTTTTCTAGATCAATTTTGAGGATCATGTTTCCTTTTGCTCCCTTTATTTTGGTAAAGTGGTTCAGAAATTCTTGAACGATGATAGCATTGTCAGAACCTCTTCTATTAGGGAGGAAGCTTGCTTGAGTAGGGGCAATGATGTTGTCCAGGAAAGGTTTCATCCTATTGGCAATGATTTTGGTAATGATTTTGTATTGAGTGTTGCAGAGGCCAATAGGTCTGAAATTCTTCAAGGTAGCAACATTCTGGCACTTTGGGATAAGACAGAGGTAAGTAGTATTCACCTCCTTATCTATTGTACCCAAGGAGAAAACTTTGTTACAGAAAGAGATAAGTTGGGGGTGGGTGGAGTCATAGAATTTTTGAAAGAACAGAGGATGAAGACCATCAGGTCCTGGTGTTTTATAGGTCTAAAGCGAAAAACAACTTTCCTAATTTCAAAAATGGAAGGGATACTGTCTAACAGAGCATATGAAGCCTAGAAGATTGAACCATTAGCAGAAATGTTTGTGAGATATCTATTGATGGATCTGGAATGATTAGTTGTATAGAGAAATCTATTGAAATACAAGATTGATCCCTCTATATCCCCCTGAGAGTACATCCAATTGCCCTGCTCATCCTTAAGAACGTTAATTCTATTTTTACTTCTCCTATTACTAGTAGAAGTGTGGAAAAATCTAGTGTTTGCATTACCTTCTGTGAGCCAATTAACCCTTGATTTGACTTTCCAAAATTCATATTATAACTTGAGGATTTCCCAATATTTCTTTGTCAAAGATTCTTCAAAGTTATAAAGAAAAGAACTAGTGGGATAGTGGGGGCTCTTTTGTATCCCAGCTAGTCTTGTAAGAATATTCATTTCCTATAGTGGATTATCCCAAAAACCTCCCTATTCCAAGGGGTGATGATGGATTGGAAGGAATGGATAGAGGTTGTAAGATTCTTACCATTTTGGAAGGCTTGATTAATCAATTCAGGGAAGTTAGGGTGAGAGCACCACATGGGTTCCATTCTGAAAGGTTTCTCCTTCGGAGGAGGATTCCTTCCTAGAGTGATTTGGATAGGGTAGTGATCAAAATAAGTTCTTGGGAGATGAGTTACAGTAGAATTAAGGAAGAGGTACAGCCATTGCATATTAGCTCGGCATCTGTCAAGTCTTTCAAGAATGAGGTTATTATAGTGGAGGTATCTTTTATTATTCCAGGTATAAGAGCTACCCTTGAATCCTAAGTCTACTAAAATACAATGATTGACACATTTTCAGAATAAGTTAGCTCTATTAGGCAAAATGGGGTTTCCACCAAACTTGTCGTGGGCTGAGAGAACCTCATTAAAATCATCCCTAACTATCCTACTAGTGCCAGAATGACTAGTAATGGTGTTAGACATAAGAGAAAGTTGGTCCCTAAGGGATTTCCTAGTATTTACATCAAGATTGGCATGGAAAATACTTAGAAACCAAGAAGAAGAGGAGGGAGAGGCAGTTACCTTGACAACAACATAAATGCTTTGAGGTGTAATGGATATCTCAATGATGTTGAACATATCCTCTTTCTACATTAAAACCAGACCACCAGATATTTGAATAGCAAAAGATTGAATCTGACAGTTGTAGCGCAGCTCTTAAGTTAATTGGTGGTGATCACTCATTTTAGTCCTAGCAGAGCCAGCATAGCTAGTTTGTGGAGGCCTAACATGTCCTTGAAGTGGCGCTAAAATTTCACATTGTTTGCGCCTCTAACATTCCATATTATTAAGTTCATCGTTAGCTTATTGTGGGGTGTAGTGTGGTTTGCAGTCACTAATTTACCCTTGTCCCGAGGGTCAAGGGATGCTAGTGGTAAGTTGATGTTGATCATGTTCTTGATGGGGTTCAATGAGATTAGAAAGTTCCCCCTTGTTAGGACACTTGGGTATTTGATGTCCATTATGAATTTGGTTAGGTTCTAGGGAATCAGGATTACCCACGTCTAGTTTACTAGTTCTGCGAATCTTAATCCTATCTACTTGTCTAGTGTGGATGCCTCTGTTATAGGGACTTTTATGGTTTCTAGAAGAGCTTCCATTTATTGGTTACTTTCTTTTAATATTTCTAGGGTTTTTTTTCTTTCCCATATCTCTGGAAGAGGTACTCTATCCTGAGGGGCCTCCACATGAGAAAAAGAAGTCCCTAGAGAAAACATGGGTGGACCATTTCAAAGCAAAAGAGGATTTGGTGGGGGTAAAAATGGGAGAGTCTGTGAGACCTTATTTAAAGTGTGTGATAGAATCTCTGAAGACAGATTCTCCATTGGGTTGTTATTGGTAGCTTCCAGTAAGGTTGTCATCTGGAGGTTGTTGCCGTAGTTGGCCAAGCTTTTGTTTAGGAATTCCTTGACTAGCAGTGCAAAGTACTCCAGATTTTGGAGTATCACTTATACCTGTCTTCTCTCTATTGTCCCTTGAATAGTGATGGACATGTCCGTAAACCCATTTCCAACCAAGAGGTCGGTGCATAGTCTAAAGGTAGAGGTGTTGTTATTAGAGCTAAGGGTGGACGACTGGTCTGGGGTAGGGGGTTCTTTGGAGTTTATTTTGTATGAGAGTATCTTCAGGGGAATGGTATAGAAGAGAGGGGATATTTGTGGAGAGTCTTAGTGGGTACATAATCTTTTTTAAGATATAGAGGAAACTCATGGTGATGATTTTTGGGGTTGGAGCAAGAAGGATTTTCAGAGGCCATAGTTTGCTCTAAAGAGCTATTTGGCTGGTTAATTTGACTGAAGATGGCCATTTCACTCTGAAAATTAAAGTTGTCCAGGTTTTCAAGGGTCTCAAACCTATTTGAGGGGCCCGCATTGGACTTTCTATTTTTAACAAATGAAGAATTAGCAATTAAAGAGTTTGAGTGGGCCTTACCCGATTAGGTTGCTATTTTTGCAGGCATGGCCGCTTTTTGTTGGGCCCAAACTAATTTGCCTTTTTGAGTTTAGGGTTTTGGGGTTGAAGTGCTGGCCCACTTGAAGTGTTATGAGAATTGGGCCTTTTCCTATTTCTTATCAAGTTGGGCATATCTGAACCAGGATTGTCCAAATTATATTGACTCTTGTCCTTACCTGAAGCATTAGGTGTAGCGGCCGCTGTCGGAGGATGAGTATTCTGGTGAGTAGTGTCCAGAAACTTACCTGATATTGGGTCGAAGGACTTTATCCTAACATTATTCTTGTCAAGATATTTTATACCTGATGCTGATACCCGTCCCTTTTTTGCTGCTTTGGTACTTTTTTTGAAAAATGATACAGTACGCCATTCCATTGGTAACTATTGAGAAAGAGTGGGCTCCGTCCTTGATGCATTGTGTTAGGACTCCTCCTTAGCGAATATTTTGTGCAGACACATTCTAAGCGTGTAGCCCAATCAACCACAATTTGTACACAAGATCCCTTCTCCTTCGTAGCATAATGGTTGCTCATGGTGGCAATCGTTATGGCAGTGAGAACTGGCTTCTCTATTTGGCTCTACACATAGATACGAGCATATCGGCCATGGAGTGATGAAAAAGTACATGCATCTATTTTCAGCAGACATCCAATTTGTTTCCCAATTTTTTCAAGAATATCTTTGCCATAAAATTCAGTTGGTAAGGAGGGTAACCTAACCTATATTGCTGTGGATGCGATTCTTGATTGGCTAGGCACAAAATTTGGCTCCCACACCCTTATAGAAATGTATGAGCTTGTGATGAACCATGGAACTTCCAATAGTATCTTATTTTGACTCTCTTCAAGTGACAATTTAACGGTGTAATAATCCCCACCAAGGTCGATAAGGATTACACTTTCTTGAAGCTTCCATAGATCTGTCAATTTTTGAATGACGGTATTTGTGGTTCACCTTCCGTCCAACACACTTCAAGATGACAGATCTTTTCCAAGGATTGTAGAGTCTCTATTTATCTTCTTCAGTTAATTGTATGAGATCTCTCTCCGAATCAGCAGGTTGGTTTACCAATTTTTCAAAGTTCAGTGAGACTTCAACATTTTTGACATTAAGGCCAGATTTTTCTTCAGCTACTTCTTTGTAGGATAATTTTCATGGGGGGTCTTCTTCCATGGAAGCTGAGGTTATATCAGGTGGTTCCGGTGGAGGTATCGGTGGTGATGGGTCTATGTTATTGGGGATAGTAGTCGTCGACATTGGGAATTTTTAGAAAGAGAAAGTCTTTCTCTCTCAAAAGATGATTTCCTCTCTAAAATCTTATTAGATCCCCAACTACTTAGAAATAGTGTTCATCTTGACATCCTTCGATACTTCTTCTGGAAAAAGAAAAGGGGGACTTCTTTTTAACCATGCGTAAAAAGGCTGAAGCCTCTAGCCAGACTAACTATAGTACCAAACTTTTCCTTCCACACAATCGTTACTTATCAGATAATAGAAGAGGTAGTCAGGAAACCTCTGAAGTAGGAGAAGTGCAAGAGCAAAAAAATATAGGAAAAATTAATTTAATTGCTGAAAGGAGGATTGACATTGAAGAATCAAAGGACGATGGTAAGAGCAAGTTCTCTGGTGGCAGGGGTAGTAAATTTAAGAGCATAATTGAGTGATTATAAGGGTGAGGCTTTTGACTCTGATTATGAGAGATTTATTACTTGTGTTAAGGAAAACCTTAGAAGAAGAGAGGATGGATCCATAAAGAATGAAAAAATAAAGAGGTCGAGTTATGTTACTGATAAAGAATCTGGCTACAGTTCTAGAATGAAAAAAAAGGGCAAGGGAAGAGGAGAAGACTCTTAAACATCGAGATGTTTTGTGGAAGCAAATTTTTGACCCTACAATACCAAAAACAACAATATTACGTATGTTAAAATTTTAAAATTAGAGCTGTTAAAATTTTAAAATTGGAGCTACTTACTTAGATTTGATGTATTTTATCTGTATGAGGAGGAGTTAAACATGTTCTATCAAAACTTGGAGATTTTTGCAAATGATATGTATCTAACCACTCTAGTGAATGGTACAAAAATAAGTTTAGATGGAGAGATTATCTCCAAAATCCTGTATGTTCAAACATCAGGGGTCAAGTACATAAAGTCGATAATGGGGTCTGCTAAGTTTTTAGAATTATACAGCGCACTGGATGGATCAACCCTAAAGATCCTGATAGTAGGATTATTGATGAGTGGTGATTTTACCACTTATTTTCACCACATATTTGTGCACACTACAATATTTTGTATAAGGAAATGAGGCATCGTCATAATTTAAATGAACTAATATCCATATTTTGTATGTATATAGTTGATAAAATAAAGGGATTGGAGCTAAAAGAGAGCAAATAGAAGCAAAAGAAGTGCAACTGAAGACCTTGAAAGGTTTATCCTCAGTTATTGCGATTGTGGTCCTGAAGACGCGGTCGCGGTCAGTCAAAGATGGTCAGGATAGTGAAGCCGTGGGATACAATCGTGGTCGCACTGGTCGTAAACACGGACAACCTCACGAGATAGCAGCTAAGTGGGAGTATGACTCAGAGCAGTTTTGTAATTTCTTTTAGAAAAATCCCAAACCTCATAAAGGCAAAAACCCCTTCTTCTTTGGGTATTGCTTACCTCATAGACAATTTTGAATCTGAAGCAAGAAACCCTAATTGGACAAGTGTGTAAATAATTGTGAAGGCTTGAATTCTTAGTATTTTGTGAAGAATGAATGCTTTGGATAATCCTTATGGGATATCTTTCTTTACTTTCTTCATGAGAAGCTAAGTAAATTAGTCTTGGGATTATATTGAACTAAAGTGTAACTATGTATGTCGGTGTTATTGTGTTTGCATGATTGTTAGCTCTTGAGTATGGATTCCATCATTGCTTAAATTTATGAGATGGAATTTATGGTTGAAAACCCTAAATTTCCAATTGGGTTTGATGGGTGAAAACTCCAAACTCTAAAAACCCTTCATCATCCTTGAAAGAGGGATGAAGGAGAACATGAGGTAACCCATAACATCCTCGTAAGAGGGTTATAGGGGGACAGGACAATGGTGGATAATTAAGCCTATGATTTACAACCTTTTGAAATATTAGAAATAAGTGTAATTAGAGTGTAAATCATGTGAAGAACATAACCTAGAAATAGGGATTCTTGATTGAGGTTTTAGGTGACTATGAATTGCAAACTTGTTAGGTGCTTGAAAGAGCCAATGGGTTAAATTGTTGTGGTTTTATCAAAATATTAACCACAATGATCTTCGAACTACCTTATCCTTTAGTTAATAACTATGTTTCATGTTAAACCATCATCAACCCACATGCTTTTACTTTTAGGTAGTCATAATCTCAAGATCTCCTAAAATCTTGATTGTAAGTCAAAAGTGTCATATTCGGGCATTGTTAACCAAAAATCATTACAAACAAACCCCAAGTCAATTCCCCCATTTTATTTTGCATGTTATGTTTGTTAGCATTTCGGGTAACTTTTTAGTAATTAGAGAACCCATAGGACTTGAAATTTATAATTCGCTCCTTGTGGATTTGACCCCAACTAGATGATGATGAGGGCCAACTAAATAAAGCGGGCCAAATAAGTGCAATCCGTATCCAACCAACTAATGGGAATAGAGTCTTCCATGTGACTAGTATCATACTTCACATTGTAAATTAAAGGATTGTATGGGGATCAAGACTTTGCGGACCCAAATTTCCATTTAAAAAATTTTGTGGAAGTGTGTACGCCATTTAATATTACACAGATTACTTAAGAATCCATCCAGCTTCGCCTCTTCCTGTACTCTCTAATGGGTAAGGCAGTTTTATGGACCCGCTCACTTCCACCTGACTCAATTATATCTTGGGATGAGCTTACTATGATGTTTCTTGATAGATACTCCCTACCATCTAATATGCTTCAAAAGCGGGATGAGAATATGAATTTTTGGAAAAATAAATAAAGAGTCGTTGTTTGAAGCTTAGGAATGATTTAATGGAAAATTGGCCCAATGCCCAAATCATGAAGTCCCAAAGAAGATGCTTCTTGAGATCTTCTACCGTACCCTTGATCCATTAAATAAAACAGTGGTGGATAATACGGCGGGTGGATCCATAGTGAAGATGCACCACCATGTGGCCTTTCTATTTATAGGAGAAGTGTTAAAGCAAAATCGGGGTTGGCATACTCGGGATACCAAAGTTGCCAAGATCCATTCCACTACTTCCATGGATGATAAAGAAGAAAGAAGGCGGAATAAGAGGAGGAGGAGACCATGCAAAAATGATGACCCATCTTGAACTCTTTATAAAATGATGAAGAAGCAAAGAAGTTGGATAAGAAAATCCAATATTTTTCCAACTACTCGTGGGATTCCCACCCTGCATATCAAATGCAAGGTGGGAATCAAGGTTGGATGGACCGTGAGAGGCGTAGAGATTGAAGGGATAGGGAGCATGATTATAACCATTATATTCCCCCTTGTGATCAATCTAAGACTAAGAAGTCAAGTGCCATTGACCCCAAAAAATTCAAGATCGAAGATATGCTAGCAATATTATTGAATAAAGTGGAAGGTACGAACAAAATTGTTCGTAAGTTAAAAGGTGATTTCTCTCAAACTGTGGTGTCTCCACACAACTAAATGCTAGGCGTAGATGTGGACTTCCTAGTGACATGATTGCTAATCTAAAGAATGATGCTCAAGTTCTAGCAATTGTCACAAGGAGTGGTAGAAACTTGATGAGCCCTCTAAAGGAAACTTGAGTGAAAAAATGGCCAAAGCTAAATCAAAGAAGGTGTTACATCAAAACCGAGAAGAAAATGATGAGAAAAAATTGAGAAAATTAATGAAGAACTGGTTAAATTTAAAAAACCACAAAGTGAAGCAAGGCTAATAATCCAAATTCCTCCCCTATTCCCTCAATGTTTGTAAGAAAAAGAGGAGGGTGAAAAATTAAGGAAATTTATGGAAAAACTTAGCAATCTATCAATAAATGTTCTGTTGCTTGAGATGATCCGAGAGATCTCGAGATATACTAAGTTTATGAAAAAGTTGATGTCCAAAAAGAAGATTATTGAAGGTTACACCATTAAGTTCACTCATGGGTGTAGTGCTATCATGCATAGTAAGGTTGTGGAAAAGAAAGACAACTCCGGAGCATTCACCATTCCTTACATAATTGGGATGCACGAGTTTGCAAAAGCTCTATGTGACCTTCGTGCGAGCATCAAACTAATGATTTTTGTCATATACAAGAAACTTTGATTGGATTCCCCTACACCGACCTCTATGCAACTCTTAATGGTAAACTGGTTGATTAAAAGTCCAGTGGGAATTTTGTTTAATGTCCTTGTTAAAGTTGACAAGTTTATACTTTCGGTGGACTTCATGGTATTAGATTGTGAAATGGACCAATAGGTACCTATCATCCTTGGTCGTCCTTTATTAGGTAAATAAGCAGGAGTTTGAGGAACCCCTTGAGCATTGAGGAAGGAAGATATCGTGCAATGATGATAACTACAATGCTATGTGAGAGGTAATTCACAAATGCCATGAAAGTGGCTCGTATCCTTTTTGTTATGTGTTTGTAGCATAGATGTTAGTTTTTAAATGTGAATAACTCATGCATTTGTGGCACTAAGGAGTGCATTAGATGAACTTGAAAAGGGGAAAGTGTGCAAAATTTGCATTGAAAACTGAACAGGGGTAAAATTTGTGTAAATTGAGAAAAGATTTGAACAGGGGAAAATAGGGGAGAAAAATTTCTCTCAATTACCGTGATCACGGTCCGTAGGTACGATCATGGCCATCTGCGTGTCTGCAATTGCATTCAATTAATTACGGTCATGGCCACTTCAGGTTTTAAATCACCAATTTTCTCTAGGCCCCTCACACTCCATTCCAAGTTTTACTCTCTAATTGGGCTAAATTCTAACCAAGTTTGTGAGTTCTCCAATAACATCTATGCATCCCTCCTACATTATAAATTTGGTAGGTGTCATTAAACCATACTTATATTTTCTTAAAAATAGGCCCTAGAATGTATGATTAAGAGAGAGCCTAAAGTTTTGATTGTTATGTTTTCCATGTTGTCATACTTATTATTAGTGTATTGTTGGCTGGTTTAGGTAAGGTGTGCACACCAGTGGGGAAATTTTAAGTATCCACAAATGTGTGAAAAAGGTATACAAATGAGGTGTGTACACCAAGTGTTTGACACATTGCCCAAATAAACTTTCAATAATGATATTTGCATGTTAAATGGCACATTCAAGCACTTGTTAGCATTGTTCAATTGGTCTTCATGTGAATCCATAATGTAGAGCATGCTAGTGGCCTAAAAAGTTGGAAGAAATTTGAACGTAAGGAGATAGCAAGAAACCAACCTCAGGTATTGCGATCGTGGTCACGATTCACGATTGTGGTAATGTAAACGTGGTCATGGCTCATGATCATGGTAACCAGGGCCTATTTCTTGCCACGCCAAAAATCCTGCACTTCCAATTTTTAGACAAGCACCACTAAGCACCCATCCCAATGAGCTTCAGTGAACAATGTGGTATAGTTGCATGTTAAAAATGTCATTGAATGTTATAATGTGTGCCTAGTGCTATCAAGATAAAATCATGGACAAGTATGATCACATCCAATTCATGGCAACTGAGTGCCACACTCACTACTAAAGTGATCTTTTGAGGAAAAAGCTGCTCACAGAAAGAGGAATTTGCTCGGAGAATGTACTTGAGAAACCACCAACATTTTATGACAAACTTGAAGCCACACGGTGGCAGAGTGTAATACCCCAAAGTTTTCTAACTAATTTCATCCCAAGAATGTCTAGTATTAGCTTCTAGATTGAATAATGTTTATTCCATGAGAAATTTTTAATATTTTCACTTTTAGTTATGTGGGAAATTAAATAAGCTTTCCGTCGATATAAGATTCTCCTAAATCTGGTAACCGGGTAAGAAGTTTTGACTATTTCAAGTTCCCGTCGTAAAACAGTGCCATATTAGTCATTGGCACGCCGCGCCACAAGAGAAAATGGCATTTGTAAAATTCCAGTAAGGGTCCACAATAGTAGCGCATCACATTAAACTTCCAGGTCGCAAAAAAAGTGGCAACGCAATGGCTCCGCATCCCGCCATTCCCCTATTTCCCAATTACCAAATTCCAGTGACACGATGCGATAGCACCACGTCGCGCTAAGGGTCCAGTTTGGGAAATTTTCACCAATTTTAAAAGATGTATCTAGGTTAAAAGAGTCAATTTCCCACCCCTATTTAAGTCTAATAACACGTGATTTAGCCATTCTTCACCCAAAATATACTAGTTTATCTCAATTTTCTCTCAAGAACAAGCTAGGGTTTCAATTGGGGATTCAATTTCAAGAAAGTATCTCCGTTAATCTTCGCTAAACAAAGAAATAAGGTATGCGTTGTGTTGATTTATGGATTCTTTTCATCTATAAAGCTCAAGAACCCTATTTCAAATTGCAAATCGTGATATTTATGTTATGGGTTGGTTGTAACCATTTTTAATATTGTTATATGATTTCCAAGTTGGAATATTTATGTGTTTTTCATGAAATTACATTAGCAAGTGTGTGAAATTCATAAATTGATTTAGTTATAATGTGTCAATTTGATGATTAAGCCTATGCCCTAAGGGTGCATGCAAGGTGTTTGATAAAATGCCTAGGAGGGTAGAAATTATGCACTATAGCTAAATTGTGATCCAAAATGACTTCCATGTTATTCTTAAGTATTGAAATTGGTTTTTTGGATATCTCATGAGTTATCCTTATGAAATTATGCTATGTATACATGCTATCTTATTCACGTACCAAGCTATGATAATCAAATGCCCATAAAATATCTCCAATTATTGTATTATGGATTATTAATGATTGGTCATGTATTAAAGGATGTCATGCCTTGTCAGTTTCCTTCCATTGAGTCCTGGGGGTACTTATACCCCAAAAATATAGCTGTGTGCCTAGAGTCAGTGATATGTTTCATGATATCCTAAGTCAAGCCATGATCTATAGAACTCAGTCAGTCATATGACTCAGGAAATCTCAGTAATTTAGTAATCTTAGTACTATTCCATCTATCAATGAAATTCAGTTAATTCAGTTAATTCAGTTCAGTAATTCATGTTCAGTGTCAATTCAGATGTGAGTAGGGGTTAGCACCAAGTGAACCCAAGAATGGGAACTCACCTGTTATATGAGGGTGTGATTCTTAGAAGCAATCCTTGCATTCTAGAACTATGTAGCCAACGTTGGTTGAGATATCATAGCCTGCTATATGAGAGTAGATGAGGTGGCTTAACCTGTTATATGAGGATTCCCACCATTCTCGCTAGAGTTACCTATTATATAAGGGTTACTAACAAATTGTCCTTACCAGTGGTGCGGTATTGACACCCTTCCAATTGGGGTTATAGATTGGACCCAAGTCAGCCATAATGGTATATTAGGGGCATGTCGGTTAGATAACTACTTCCTACAATTTTAGTTACATAGTTCATGACTGTTCGATATAGTCATTTAGTCTCAGTATTAGAACTCAGATAGTTCTAAAGAATTCAGGAATGTCAGATACAGCTAACTCTGAATAGTATAAAACTCAGCTAGTTCCATCAAATTTAGGAGTTACCAATAGAGTCACTCATGTTATCAGTTATATCAGTCATCAGAACTCAGTTATTAGTCATGTTAGTTATCAGTAAACTCATGTTATCATGATCTCCGATGTAGTTACTAGGTGTTCATGCATGTATTCCCACATTCATATTAGTCAGTTAGCAAGTATTGTTCATTCATATGAACCCCATGCATTTAGCCTACCTCATATGCATACCAGTACATTCAAAGTACTGATGCATTTACGCTATGGTGTTTTATACCATAAGTTCCGAAGCATAAGCTCTAGAGCATCAGTAGATTCCACATATTAGCAGTCAGTTAGCAGTGAGTCCTCATTCTTCGAGAACATGATTATTTATTTATTATCTCATTAATTAACTTATTAGTTGGAGTTAATTGGGGACCTATCCCATCAACTCCTTATTCAGACAGTTTAGTCAGTTAGAGGCTTTTAATACTATCATGTTTAGAAAGTTATTTTAGTGTTTTGGGTATAACACACCCCATCTATATGTTATACTTTATTAGTTATGTTACTGTTTAGAACTTTATGGCCTTTTAGTTTATCTTTTCCATATTTATACAGTATATCATGCACTATACAGGTACAAATATCAGTTAAGGATTAGCATGTGGTCCTTTAGGGTCATGAGCACCGTGTTGGGTTCCGAGGACCAGATTTGGGGTGTTACAAACTTGGTATCAGAGCCTAAGGTTTAATAGAGTCCTAGGATGTCTGAAAGCTGCATCTAGTAAAGTCTTGTACATGGCTGTGTTGTGCGCCACATTTATGTACAAGAGGTTATGAGATGTTTTAGGAATAGTTTCCCTTCATTCAGTATTCATGTCGTTCCATTGAGAATAATTTTAAGTCAATCTCTCAGCCTAATCCATTTTTTCCTTTCTTCTCTGAACATGTCTCCTAAAAGAAGAAATGGGAATCAGTTAGCCCCTCAGCCCAAAGATCCTTTAGGCAAATATTTTTTCATGTAGAGTTTAGAGCTGCATTCACTATTCTTTCTTATTCAGTTACTGCTCAGAATGAATGACTAGCTATCATTTCAGCCAACCCAGTGGCTAATTCAGCGGCAGCTAGGATTCGGGCCTTCACCCAAATAAATCCTCCATCCTTTCTTTGGTCAAAGTTAGATGAGGACCCTTTGGAATTCATCGATCAGGTTCAGAAGGTTAGTGATATTATTGGGGTTACTCCTAGTGAGAGTGCTGAGCTAGCTGCATACCAATAGTAGGATGTTGCTCACACTTGGAACAAGCAATGGATGTCAGAGAGGCCAGATGAAGTAGGGCCTATAAAGTAGGAGGAGTTTGTCACCGTATCCTTAGATAGATTTTTTACCCAAAAGCTGAGAGAGGCTAAGGTGTTATAATTCATCAACCTCAGAAAGGAAAACATGATGGTGAAAGAGTATTCTCTTAAGTTTACTCAATTAGATAGATATGCTCCTCATGTGGTTGTAGAAAGCAGGGCCAAGATGAGTAAGTTTGTTTCTGGGGTGAATGATAGTGTGGTTAATTAGTGTAGGTCTGTGATGTTAAATAGTGACATAAACTTACACAAGCTTATGAATCATGCTCAACAGATAGAAGAGCAGAAGATTAAGATAAGGGAGAAGCAGAATAACAGAGCAACGACAGGTAGTTTCAACTTTGTTTAGTCCAAATAAGGAGGAGGAAACCATTCTCTGTTTCATCCTAAGTCATCAGTTCTAGCTCCTTCTTCAGCTAGTGCTCCAGCTCCTAAGTTTAGGGATGGTAATAAAGATAGAGCGCCAGGCTCTAAGTCTCAGGGAAGTGTTAGTAGTTCCCATACCTATCCTCTTTGCCACACTTATGGTAAGAACTATTAGGGTATTTACACAGCTGGCAGTGGTATTTATTTCAGATATGGCAACGCAGGCCACAGAGCCTGAGATTATTCTCAGCTAGGTCCTCAGGGTCAGCAGAACCATTCCCCAACTCAGTCCAATCGCCCAAACCAGCAGGTTGCCACTTCTAGTGCTACTACTAGGCAACGCCTAAATAGAATTTACACTCTCCAGTCCCGACAAAATTAGGAAAATTCTCCTAATGTGGTTAATGGAACGTTATAGATCTTTCACTTGCATGTTTATGCTTTCTTATTTTTTGTTACTCCTTATATAGCAGTTGATTTCGGAGTCAGTCCAAAAATTCTAGCAGAGGACTTTTCAGTCTCTACCCCTGTGGGTAAAACCATCATAGCCCAGCGGGTATACAGGAACTGCCCAATTATGTATTTTAGAAAGTCACTTCAGTAGACTTAGTCAAATTCGAGATGACTGATTTTGATGTCATTCTTAGAATGGATTAGCTTCATTCCTGCTATATCACAGTCGAATGCAAAAATAGATTAGTTTAGTTCCAGTTTCTGAATGAACCCATCCTAGAATGGAAGGGTAGTATATCTGCTTTCAGAGGTCAGCTTGTTTCCTACCTTTGGGCAAGAAAAATAATATCTAAGGGATGTGTCTATTATATTGTTTGTGTTAAGAAATCTAGTTCCAAAACTCCCAGTCCTAAATCAGTCCCAGTAGAACGTGAATATTCAGATATCTTTCCCGAAGATCTTCCAGATATTCCTTTTAAAAGGGAAATAAACTTCGACATTGGTCTTCTTCCAGATACTCAGACTATATCTATCCCTCCATACAGAATGGCACCAACGGAACTCAAAGAACTAAAAGAATAGTTGAAGGATCTCTTAGATAAGGGATTTATCAGGCCCAGTGTGTCCCTGTAGGGTGCACCAATCTTATTTGTGCACAAGAAAGAAGGTTCTCTTAGAATGTGCATTGATTACCGTCAGCTCAATAAAGTTACAGTCAAGAACAAGTATCCTCTTTCCAGAATTGATGTTTATTTGACCAACTTCTGGGTTCCAGCTATTTCTCTAAGATAGACCTCAGATCAATCTACCATCAGCTCAGAGTCAGAGAATGTGACATTCCGAAGACAACCTTTCATACTTGGTATGGTCATTTTGAATTCTTAGTCATGTCCTTTGGTCTTATTAATGCCCCATAAACTTTTATGGACTTGATAGACCATGTGTTCAAGCAGTACTTGGACATGTTGTCATAGTCTTCATAGATGATATTTTGGTCTATTCCCATAGTGAGCGTGATCATGCAGACCATCTCAAAATTGTACTTCAGACCCTCAGAGATCATCAGTTGTTCGCCAAATTCAGTAAGTGACAATTTTGGCTAATGTCAGTAGCATTCCTTGGTCATATCATTTTCGGTGATAGCATTAGAGTGGATCCTCAAAAGATTGAAGCAGTAAGAAACTAGCCCAGACCTATCTCTCCATCAGATATCAGGAGTTTCTTGTGTTTGGCTGGCTATTATAGATGGTTTATTGATGGTTTTTTTCTATTTCATCTCCTATGTCCAGATTGACTCAGAAGAAAGTCAAGTTTTAGTGGTTAGATCCTTGTGAGAAGAGTTTTCAGGAGTTGAATGCTAGACTCACCTCAGCTCTAATTTTGGCTCTTCCAGATAGTTCAGATGGTTTCTAGTGTATTGTGATGCATCTAGATTAGGTTTAGGTTGTGTCCACATACATCATGGTAAGGTCATAGCCTATGCCTCTAGACAGCTTAAACCCCATGAGAAGAATTATCCTACTCATGATCTTGAGTTAGCAGCCGTAGTCTTTTCCTTAAAAATTTTGAGGCATTATCTATACGGTGTTCATGTAGATGTGTTCACAGATCATAAGAGCCTTCAGTATGTCTTTTCTCATAAAGATCTCAATCTTCGTCAGAGAAAGTGGTTAGAGCTTTTGATAGATTATGACATGAGTGTCTTTATCTTCTGGGCACGGACAACGTAGTAGTCAACACTCTCAGTAGACTGTCCATGGGCAGTGTTGCTCATGTTAAGGACAGTAAGCAGAAGTTATCTCAGGAAGTTCATCAGCTTTCCAGACTAGGTATTCACTTAGTCGATATAGAGGAGGGTGATGTATGGGTTTAGAGTAGTTTGGAACCATCTCTAGTTTTTGAGGTTAAAGAAAAGCAAGATAGAGATCCCAGTTTAGTCAAGTTAAAAGAGTCAGTCAAGGATCTGAAAGTAGACGTTTTCTCCCAAGGGGGAGATGGTGTATTATGTTGTCAGGGTTGTTTGTGTGTGCCAGGTGTAGATGACTTGAGGCAACAAATTTTTGCAGAAGCACATGGTGTGTGCTACTCCATTCATACAGGGGCCACAAAGATATACTACAACTTGTGGGAAATCTATTGGTGGATTGGGATGAAGAAAGATGTTGAAGAGCTTGTGGCTGAGTGCTCTACATGTCTGCAGGTTAAGATAGAGAATCAGAAGCCTAGTGGACCCAAGCAGGAGTTCAGTATTTCTACTTGGAAGTAGGAAAAAGTGAACATGAACTTTATGATGGGTTTGCCTCAAACTCATCTTCATCATGATTCAGATTGGGCCATTGTAGATAGGATGAGCAAATAAACTTATTTTCTACCATTTCATACCTCTTACTTAGCTGAGGATTATGCCAAACTCTATATCAGAGAGTCAGTCAGATTGTATGGTGTTCTATTATCTATTGTCTCAGACAGAGGTACCCAGTTCACTTCTCATTTTTGGAAAGTGTTCCAAAAGGGCCTTGGTACCGAAGTTCATCTCAGTATATCCTTCCATCCTCAGACAGATGGTCATGCAAAAAGGACCATTAAGACTCTTGAAGATATATTACAAGCGTATATAATTGATTTCAACAGTAGTTAGGATAACCACTTTCCTTTGATTGAGTTTGCATACTACAACAACTATTATTCTAGTATTAAGATGGCTCTGTTCAAAGCTCTCTATGGTAGGAGATGCAAATCTCTACTAGGTTGGTTTGAAGTTAGTGAGGCCTCAGTCATAGGGCCTGACTTAGTAGTTGATGGTTTAGAAAAAGTCTAGTTTTTTAGAGAAAGACTCCGAGCTGCTCAGAGCCGATAGAATTCTTATCCAGATATGCGTAGAAAGGATCTCGAGTTTGAGATTGGTGACTATGTCTATCTAAATATCTCTTCCATGAAAGGAGTGAAGAGGTTCGGAAAGAAGGGAAAGCTCAGTCCCCAATATATCGGTCCCTTCAAAATTCTTAGTCGCTTCGGGAAGGTAGATTATGAGCTCAAATTGCCTTCATATCTAGCCTTAGTTAATCCAGTCTTCCATGTCTCCTTGCTTAAGAAGTGCATAGGTGACCCAACAGTTGTAATCCCTATTTAGAGCATAGATGTTCAGAATAGCCTCTCTTATGAAGAGATTTCAGTCAAAATCCTAGACTATCAGACTCGTAGACTGAGGAACAAAAAAGTCCCTCTAGTCAATGTTTTTTGGCGAAATCAGTTCATTGAGGGAGCTACTTGGGAAGCAGAAGAAGAAATGCATACCAAGTATCCTCACCTCTTCTCTGCTTACTCAGATCAAGCTCAAGGTAACAATTCTCCTTAAGCTTTTTAGTTTTCATGTACAGATTTCATTTACCACTTGGTATTAGCCTTAAGTTTGGAATTCCATTTTAAACTTGGTACTAAGTACCATTACATATTCTATTATGTTGTCATGCATCATATTATTCATGTGTTCATGCATCAGATATGCATTCTCCTTGTGAGAAGACTCAATTATTAGAAATCTCAATCATGCATTCATGTATCAGCTCAGTCATGAATTTATGCATCAAATATGCATGCTCAGTATGAGTCTCAGAAATGTTAGTTATGTATTCATGTTTCAGTGTTCATGTTAAGTATGTACTTCATCTTATCGTTTCTCCCATCTCAGTCAGTCTCATTCGAAGACGAATGTTCCCAAGAGGGAGTTGTAATACTTCAAAGTTTTCTAACTAATTTTGTCCCAAGAATGTCTAGTATTATCTTCTAGATTGAATGATGTATATTACATGAGAAATTTTTAAGATTTTCACTTTTAGTTATGTGGGAAATTCAATAAGCTTTCTGTCGAGATAAGATATACCTAAATCTGATAACCGGGTAAGAAGTTATGGCTATTTCAAGTTCCCATCGTAAAACAGTGCTATATTAGTCAGTGGCGCACCACGCCACAAGATAAAATGGCATTTTTCAAATTCCAGTAGGGGTTTGAGATAGTGGCACGTCGTACCAAACTTTCAGGTCACAAACAAAGTGGCAACGCGATGGCTCCACGTTGCACCATTCCCCTATTTTCTAGTTGTCAAATTCCAGTGACATGGCGCGATAGCGCCGCGTCGCGCCAGGGGTCCAGTTTGGGAAATTTTCACCAATTTTAAAAGATGAGCCCAGGGTTAAAAAGGTCAATTTTCCACCCCTATTCAAGACCAATAACATGTGATTTAGCGATTCTTCAACCAAAATATACTAGTTTCTCTCAATTTTCTCTCAAGAACAAGCTAGGGTTTCAATTAGGGGTTCAATTTCAAGAAAGTCTCTCCGTTAATCTTCGCTAATCCAAGAACTGAGGTATGAATTGTGTTGATTTATGGATTCCTTTAATCCATAAAGCTCAAAAACCCTATTTAAAATTGCAAATCGTGATATTTTTGTTGTGGGTTGATTGTAGCCATGTTTATCTTGTTATAGGATTCCCAAGTTGGAATATTTATGTGTTTTTCATGAAAATACATTAGCAAATGAGGGAAATTCATAAATTGATTTATTTATAATGTGTCAATTTGATGATTAGGCCTATGCCCTAAGGGTGTATGCAAGGTGTTTGATAAAATGCTTAGGAGGGTAGAAATTATGCACTATAGCTAAATTGTGATCCGAAATGACCATGTTATTCTTAAGTTTTGAAATTGGATTGTTGGATTGCTCATGAGTTAGCCTTATGAAATTATGCTATGTATACATGGTATCTTATTCACGTACCAAGATATGATAATCAAATGCCCATGAAATATCTCCAATTATTGTATTATGGATTGTTGATGATTGGTCATGCATTCAAGAATGTCATGCCTTGTCTGTTTCCTTGAATTGTGTCTTGGGGGTACTTGTACCAAAAAAATATAGCTGTGTGCCTAGAGTCAGTGATATGTTTGGCGATATCCTCAGTCAAGCCATGATCTATAGAACTCAGTCAGTCACGTGACTCAGGAAATCTCAGTAATTCAGTAATCTCTGTACTATTCTATCAGTCAATGGAATTTAGTTAATTCAGTTCAGTAATTCATGTTCAGTGTCCATTCAGATGGGAGTAGGAGTTAGCACCGAGTGAACCCATCAATGGGAACTCACCTGTTATATGAGGGTGTGATTCTTTGAAGCAGTCCTTGCATTCTAGAACTACATAGCTTGTGCAGGTTAATACATCATAACCTTCTATATGAGGGTAGATGAGGTGGCTTAACCTATTATATGAGGGTTCCCACTGTTCTCACTAGAGTTACCTGTTATATAAAGGCTACTCACAGATTGTCCTTACAAGTGGCGTGTTATTGACACCCTTCTAATTGGGGTTATAGATTGGACCCCAACTCAACCATAATGGCGTATTAGGGGTATGTAGGTTAGATAACGTCTTCCCACAGTTTCAGTTATAGAATTTAGGACTGTCAAATATAAGCATTCAATCTTGGTATTAGAACTCAGATAGTTCTACAAAATTTAGAACTGTCGGATACAACCAACTCAGAACAGTATGGAACTCAGCTAGTTCCTTCAGATTTAGGACTGTCACATACAGTCACTTAGGTTATCAGTTATATTAGTCATCAGAACTCAGTTATCAGTCAAGTTAGTTATCAGTAAACTCATGTTATCATGATCTCAGATATAGTTACTATATGTTCATGCATGTATTCTCATGTTCATATTAGTCAGTTATCCAGTATTGTTCATTCATATGAACCTCATGAATTTAGCCTACCTCACATGTATACCAGTATATTCAAAGTACTGACGCATTTGTGCTTTGGTGTTTTATACCATAGGTTCCGAAGCACGAGCTCCAGAGCATTAGTAGATTCCAGATATCAGCAGTCAGTTAGCAGTGAGTCCTCATCCTTTGAGGAAATGATTATTTGTTTTTTTATCTCATTAATTAACTTATTAGTTAGAGTTAGTTGGGGACCTATTAGTTAGAGTTAGTTGGGGACCTGTCCCATCAACTCTTTATTCAGACAGTTCAGTCAGTTAGAGGCTTTTCAGGCTATCATGTTTCGATAGTTATTTTAATGTTTTAGGTATTACGTACCCCATATATATGTTATACTTTATCAGTTATGTTATAGTTTTGAACCTTATGGCCTTTCAGTTAATGTTTCTGCATTTATATAGTATGTCATGTAGTATACAGGTACAGATATTAGTCATGGGTTAGCTTATGGTCCTTCGGGGGTCATGATCACTGTGTAGAATTCCATGTATTAGATTCGGGGCATTACACGGTGTTTTGCCCCAAATCTGTGTATTGTAAATGTACAATGGGTCATGAATTTAATGATAATATTAGCAAAGTGCCTTTTTCAGACCCATTCAATGTGACTATTAAGATCTGGGAAAAATTGGTTAGAGTTTGTGTGGAGCAAATCAATGATGTTTATTGGCTCTGATATGCAGACATGGGAGAGTTTAAAGCAAAAGGGTGTAAACTGGGGAGTTGTTTGGCACAACGGCTATGTTCCAGAAAGGAAGTCTCTTAGGCCACAACTAAAAGCAATATCTCCATGAATGACTTCAGTTTTGAGGCTTTGATATTGTTGCACATTATTTGTAGTCGAGTTTCAACATGTACCCATATGACAATTGTCCAAGATCTGTATGCCCGAATGGTTTCTTGTATTCTAGAAGGCATCCCAATTGATGTTGGTCAACTCGTGGTCAATGAAATGATCATTTCAAGAACCAAGGTGGTACGAATCTCTTCTTCCCCTCTTTTATTATTGAACTTTACAGAAAAGCAAGGGTTGAGGAGTATGCTAGTAAAACATGGGTATGTCTTGGTGCCCCCATTTACCCCTTAAGGATTCGAGGGGAGACGCACCTGGAAAAGAAAAGAAGATAAAGATCGACGTGGAAAGTCAGAATGTATTAAGAATGAGTCTTATAAGCCAAGAATGAGTCTTATAAGCCAACCACTACTGACCCACTTAAGGAGATTGGAGTTGATGTAGTAGCCATTAGGGAGCTTATGTTTATTTGCCCCAAGGATCGGGAGAGCCTTCTACCACTCACCATTCCTATGTGTCAAGGCCCGATTATCAAAAGTATGTGGATGATCAAAAGAAGAAAGAAGCTACTATTTCTAGGCTTGAAAAATCCTATTCTTCTTTGGCAAAATCACACCAAGACTTTTAAAACGAGCATGAAAAGATGATCACAAGAGAGAAGAAGAGGGATGGACTTTTTTATCAAAATATGAAAAGAGGTGAAGGGCCTATGGAAGGTCCTAAGATCCCATGATCGACTTCCTACCTTTTGGGTAGAGAGTGATGATGAGGCCCCAGCTGAGTGGTCCGATCTTGAGGAGAATGGTGATGTTTCAAAGTCCAAGAGTGATAGAAATCCTTAATGAGATTTCAGGGAGCACCCTTATCTCTTTTATCCTTGATTATTTATGCAGTGAAGACACTGCTACCTTTTCAGTTAGGGGTGGCTCCTTATTCATTTGATTTGGGCCTATATTATTGCTATTTATGCATACTTTTTTGCTTTCTTGGATAATTCTTATTAGAATTTGGTCTGTAATATTTGAACACCCTAATGGTACCCATATTTTCATGAATTAATTATTATATTCTTAGTTTGTCACTTTATTTTATCTTTATTTGATGAGATTTTCCCTATGATAGACTGAGTGATGACATTCTTAAGGGAAAAGCATCATGATTGGGTTTTTAGCAATGAATGCAGGGGAAGTTTGAGTATCCATGGCATTAAGACAATAAATATAAGGGAAGTCTGAGTACCTGTGGCATTGATGATTTTAGATCGCATTCATATCTATTGGTAAAGTCTGAGTAGCCATATGAGTGGTTTTCCCATTGGAGAAGTCTGAGTAGCCATGTGGGTGGTTTGCCCATATTAGAGACACAATGTGAGATAATATCTTAGGTTTTTGCCATGATTAGCAAATTATACATGGTGCGGATGCAAAGCCAATACCCCCCTCAGTCCGAAAACTTTTGCCAAATTCGAGGGCGAGGATGTGAGAAACTTTGTAACAAAGCTTTGCCTATTTTTATGAATCCAAAAAGGTACTTTGAAATATAGTTGGTTCTTTATTTTTGTATCGAGCAGGTGGAGTAATTGAACCCCCTTGATGAGCTTGACATGCCATATGTGTGAGCTTACTTGTCTACTTCTCATGTTTACTTGTACCATTTAGAAATTGCCCCATTAGTCTTTCAAGGCTAAATTTTGATTGTGATTGGTTGGTAAAATGATCATAGTCCATCTTGTGACATTGGAAACCCATTTAAGCCTAAAAAGTCTACCAATACATAGGAGTTATCCTCAACATGAGCAACACTACCCATAGACAGTCTACTGAGAGCGTCGACCACTATATTTCCTTGTTCGGATGATAAAAGATACTCTTGTCATAATATTTTAAGAGCTCTAACCACCTTCTCTGACGAAGATTGAGATCTTTCTGAGAAAAGACATACTGAAGAATCTTATTATCTGTGAACATATCTGCATGAACTCCATATAGATAATGCCTCCAAATCTTCAAGGCAAAAACTACGGCTGCTAACTTAAGATCATGAGTAGGATAATTCTTCTCATGAGGTTTAAACTGCCCGGAGGCATATGCTTTGACCTTACCATACTGCATAAGGACATAACCCAAACCTACTCTG
This sequence comes from Capsicum annuum, assembly GCF_002878395.1. Classification (NCBI taxonomy): domain Eukaryota; kingdom Viridiplantae; phylum Streptophyta; class Magnoliopsida; order Solanales; family Solanaceae; genus Capsicum; species Capsicum annuum. Next base: position 80,634,875 of record NC_061118.1, on the reverse strand, counting down.
GATGTATCATAATACACTATGAACCTATCTGGATGATCTGAAAGAGCTAAGACTTGAGATGAGGTAAGTTGAGTCTTCAACTCCTGAAAACTCTTCTCACAAAGATTTGACCATTGAAACTTGACTTTTTCTGAATTAATCTGGACATAGGGGATGCAATAGAAGAAAATCCCTCAACAAACAATCCGTAATAGCCAGTAAAACCTAAGAAACTCCTGATATCTAATGAAGAGACAGGTCTGGGCTAGTTTCTTAACACTTCAATCTTTCTAGAATCAACCCTAATGCCATCATCGAAAATGATATGACCAAGGAATGCTACTGACCTTAGCAAAAATTTACACTTACTGAATCTGGCGAACAACTGATGATTTTTGAGAGTCTGAAGTACGATTCTGAGATGGTCTGTACGATCACGCTCACTATGGGAATAGACCAGAATATCATCTATAAAGACTATGATGAACATATCCAAGTACTTCTTGAACACCCGGTTCATCAAGTCCATGTTAGTTACTGAGGAATTGGTAAGGCCAAAGGACATGACTAAGAATTCAAAGTGACCACACCGAGTATGGAAAGCTATTTTTGAAATTTTACATTCTTTGACTTTGAGATGATGATACCTTGATCTGAGGTGTATCTTAGAGAAATAGCTGGCACCCTGAAGTTGGTAAAAAAAGTCATCGATTTTGGGAAGAGGATACTTGTTCTTGACTGTGAATTTATTGAGAAGATGGTAATTAATGCACATTCTGAGAGAACCATCTTTCTTGCTCAACGAGGACACACTGGGTCTGATGAATACCTTATCTAAGAGATCCTTAAACTGCTCCTACAATTTTCTGAGTTCTGCTGGTGCTATTCTATATGGAGGAATAGATATAGGCTGAGTATTGAGAAGAAGATCAATGCCAAAGTCTATTTATATTTTGGGAGGAATTCTTGGAAAATCTTCGGAAAAGACATCTGAATATTCATTCACGACTTGGACTAATTCGGGACTGGGAGTTTTAAAACTAGTGTCCTTAACTCGAAAAAAATGATAGACACATCCTTTAGATATTATTTTCCTTTCCCAAAGGTAAGAAATATGCTGACCTCTAAAAGCTGAAGTACTACCCCTATACTCTAGGACAGGTTCATTCAGAAACTGGAATGAAGCTAATCCATGCCAAGAATGACATCAAAATCAGTCATCTCTAATTCAAATAAGTCTGCTGAAGTAACTTTCTGAAATATCATAACTGGAAAGTTCTTGTATACCCGCCGATCTATGATGGCTTTACCCACTAGGGTAGAGACTGAAAAGGGCTCTGGTAGAATTTTGGGACTATTTTCGAAATCAACTGCTATATAGGGAGTAACAAAACACAAATAAGCTCCTGGATCTAGCAAAGCGTAAATATGCATATGAAAGATCTCTAACATACCAATAACTACATCTGGAGATTTTTCCTATTCTTGCTGGGACTGGAGAGCTTAAAGTTGATTTGGGCGCTGCCCACTAGTAACACTGGAGGTGGCACCCTACTAATTTGGGCGACCGAACTGAGCTGGGAAACGATTCTACTGACCCTGATAACCTGACTGGGGAAATCTCTTACACTGAGGCCTGGCTTTCCACATCCAAAGCAGGCATTGCTACTAGCTCTACAAGCACCCTTGTGGTTCTTATCACAAGTCTGACAAAGGGGATTAGTTTAGGCATTGCTGACACTGCCCTGAAACTTAGAGCCTGGCGCTCTATCTCTATTACCATCCGTGAACTTAGGAGCTGGAGCACTAGCTGAAGAAGGAGCTGGAACTGCTGACTTAGTACAAAATTGAGAACATTTTCCTCCTTCTGATTTGGGTTGAGCAAAGTTGAAAATACCTATCCTTACTCTCTTATTTTGGTTCTCCCTCATCTTAATCTTTTGCTCCTCTATCTGCTGAGCATGAGTCATAAGCCTGGCTATGTTCATGTCACTATTCAATATCACGGACCTGCACTCATTGACCACACTATCATTCACCTCAGAAATAAACTTACCCATCTTGGCCCTGCCATCTGCAACCACATGAGAAACATATCTGTATAATTGAGTAAACTTAAGAGAATTCTCTTTCACCTTCATGTTGCGCTTCCTGAGGCTGATAAATTCTAACACCTTAGCTTCTCTCAGCTCTATATGAAAGAACCTCTCTAAGAAGACGGTGACAAACTCCTCCATTCTATGGATCCTGTATCTACCGACCTCTCTGACTTCCACTGTTTGAATCAAGTGTGAGAAACATCCTGCAACTAATATTCAACTAGTTCAGCACTCTTAATATAAGTAACCCCCATAATGTAAGTAACCATCTAAACCTGATCGATGAATTCCTAAGGGTCCTCATCTGACTTACACCCAAAAAAGAATGAAGGATTCATTCAAGTGAAGTCCCAAATCCCAGTTGCAGCTGAATTGGCCATTGGGTTGGTCGGAATGATAGCTGGTCATTTATTCTGAGTAGAAAATGACTGAGCAAGAGTAGTAAATGCAGCTCTAAACTCTACATGAGAGACATGTTCGCCTAAAGGATCTTCGAGCTGAGAGGCTGGCTGATTTCTGTTTCTTCTTTTAGGAGGCATGTTCTGTAGAAGAAAGGGAGAAACAGATTAGAATAGACTAAGAGATTTATTAGAAATTATGCTCACTGGCACGAAATGAATACTGAAATAAGGAAAACTGTTCCTAAAACATCTTATAGCCTTCTGTACATAAATATGGCACGCAATACACCCATGTACAAGACTCTACTAGATGTGGCTTTCAGACTTCAGAGGACTCTATTGAATCTTAGGCTTTGATACCAAATTTTTACTGCCTTAAATCTGGTACCCAAAATGCCACATGATGCTGCTGACTCTAAAAGACCATAAGCTAACCCACGACTGTTATCTATACCTTTACACTATATAATATACTATATAAATGCAGAAATAAAGGCTGAAAGGAGATAAGGTTCAAAGATCTAATAAAACATAACATTTGAAGATATGGTATATCAATACCAAAAAAAATAAAATAACTATCTGAGCATGCTAGTCTGAAAGCCTCTAAACTGTCTGAATAAGGAGTTGATGGGACATGTCCCTAACTAACTCCAACTACTGAAATGAATTAATTAATGAAATAATAAAGTAATGGTCATGTCCTCAATGGATGAGGACTCACTAATAACTCTGTCTCCTAAGACTAGAATGCTACTAATGCTCCGGAGCTCGTGCTTCTGAACGTATGGTATAAAACATCATAACGCAAATTCATCAGTACAATTGAATGTAATGGTATACAAGTGAGGTAGGCTGAATGTAAGGGTTTATATGCATGAACAATACTAGCTGACTGAATAACATGAATGTGAGAATACATTATGAATACGTGGACTGTATCGAGATCAAGACATCCCTGAATCTGAATATTGATAACATAGGTTTCGTATAATTGTTATACTATTAGCTAAATGACTATGTCTGATAGTCCTATTTTTGAGGGAACTAGCTAAGTTCCATTCTGAACTGGGTGACCGTATCTGACAGTCCTGAATTCTATAGAACTATCTGAGTTCTATTACTAAGACTAAGACTAAGACCGTAACTGAAGGAAGTAGTCATCTAACCGACATGCCCCAAATAAAGCATTATAGCAAAGTTAGGGTCCAATTTGTAACCCCAATTGGAGGGGTGTCAATACCGCGCCACTGGTTAGGACAAGATATGAGTGATCCCTCATCTAACAGGTACTCTAAAGAGAATGGTGGGACCCTCATCTAACAGGTTAATCCACCTCATCAACCCTCATCTAACAGGTTAGATGTCTCAACCTATGTTGGTTACGTAGTTCTAGAGAGAGGATTACTTCTAAGAATCACACCCTCTACTCCAGGTGAGTTCCCATCCTTAGACTCACTCGGTGCTGAATCCTACTCCCATCTGATTGAATACTGAATTAATTATACTAAACTGACTGACCTGAGTTTACTGAGTTCCGTTGACTGATGGAATACTACTGAGATCTGATAAATGACTGAGATTACTAAGATTACTGAGTTTTTCCTGAGTCATGAGACTAACTAAATTCTACTGAACATGGATTGAATGAGAGTATCTTGAAAACATGAAACTAGCTCAAGGCACATAGCTAAATTGACGAGTACAAGTGCCCCCAGGGCTCGATAGCATGAAACTGACAAGACATGACACTTCTTGACACATGAACATAGTCGACAATCCATAATACAATCATTGGGGAATTTCATGAGGTGATTATCATGGTTTGGTACATGAATAGTCAAACATATAAACATGTCATAATTTTATAGGCTAATATCACAAACATTCCATCAAATAATTTCAATGCACAACAATAACATAGAAGTCATTTTAAACATAAAGGTAAAGCATGGGTTCATCAATTTGGTCATAATTGAGTCCTAAAGCATGATTCTTGTTCTTTGGGCATTTTATCAAACACATTGCATGCATAACGCTAGGCTTAGGCATATACACTAGTTCATACATCATGGTTACTTTAATCAACTCAATTTATAAGTTTCCAACCCACATACTAGCATAATTTCATAAAAAGTACATGAAGACTCCAACTTAGGATTCATACAACCACATCAACATAATTAAAATCAACTCACCTCATGGAAATCAAAATTCATGATTTTAAAAATGAGATTCTAGAGCTTCATGGGTGAAAAAACCCATGAATCAACACTAGGCATACCTGAATGGATAATTTTTTGAAGATTGATGGAGGAAAACTTGAATTCTTGACTTGGGATTAAGCACCTAAGGTTTCTTGTTCTTGGGGATTGATCTTTGAGAAAAACCCTAATTGGATGTTATGAATGAATAATGAAGTTATGAGCTATGGTCTGGTATAATTAGGAGTTAAAACGGATGGAAAAAGAACCAAATACCCTTTTAAAAACGACTTTAAAGATGAATGGGATCTGCGAAGGATCATGATATGGTCCATCACTGACTCGATGGTCCGTCGTTCTGACCATCGAACGTGGACTAGAATAGGGACTCACTACCTTAGTAGCGACGGCTTGGGAGACGGTCCATCGTAAGTTTGACGGTTTGTCAACCTGTCCGTTGTACCTTATCCAGAATATTAACTTACTACCTTAGCTGAGACGGTTTAGGCGATGGTCCGTCGCTAGCTCGACTGTTCGTCAACCTGCCCGTCGCACCTGGGCGGTTTTGACAGCTCTTAGTAAAATGTCCATAACTTTTTACTCTGGTACCAGATTTGGACAAAATTGATATTGTTGGAAAGCTAATTCAATTTCCCTTCCTAAATGTTTGCATTAACCCTATCCTATAAATATTTGCGTGGACCCTAGCTCCAAATACTTGCATGAACCATAGACTAAGTCTAATTGTGGAAATTCTCTGATTTAAAAATTAATCATTTAGGAAGTCATCACTAACTCTTCTGGAGACTAGATTTAAATTAAAGAAATTTTGGGGTATTAAAATCATGTTGGACTCACCTGTTGCTGTCACAGTCAACTTTCCCAAAATACATAGTACAATTTTTGGTAAAAAGTTTTTACTACCTTTTTGCCTCAACCAATGAGAAAACTTATAGGTTTTAATGTGTTACAAAATAAAATGATCATCTTCCTCAACAAGAAAACTATAACTTCCATATATTTATAATTAAATATCTTTCTGAATTGACGCAGTGCTGCAAATCAAAGGTTGCAACTATAATAGGGAACCTATTGTTCATCGTGTTTTATCTCTATTTTCTTGTTGTAGTTGAGTCTTTGTAGTCTGTACTTAAACGCTTGCCTACAGTGCTCATGATAGTCAGAAGGTGTGATTGTCCCGTATCTTGGTGATCATCTAGAGTTAGGTGATTGTGTCCAAGCTGTAGTTAGCTTGAGGATTCCAGTTATAGGTAGCTAATGGTGGAAGTAATAGAGTTACTGCTTCGTTTCCTTGTAATAAAGTTATTGCTAGGAAACAAAAGATTAAGAGGTTAATCCTTGGATTTTGTATTCAACCTCCTTGGAGTCTTGGGTACATCAACCTCCCAAATTTTCAATTGGTGATGGCCTAAATGAAGATCGATCTTAGAGAAACATCTAGCACTCTGAAGCTGGTCGAAAAGATCATCAATCTTAGGAAGGGGATACTTATTCTTCACTTTGACTTTATTTATATGTCAATAGTCTATACATATCCAAATCAACCCATTCTTTTTACGCATGAAAAGTACAAGAGCACCCCATGGGAAAACAATAGGAAAAATAAAACCCTAATCAAGAAGATCCTTTAACTACTCCCTCAGCTCCTTTAATTCAGTTGGAGCCATTTTATAAGGAGGAATGGAAATAGGACGGGTATCCGATAAAACATAAATCTTAAAATCTATTTCCCTATTAGGAAGAATTCCAGAAAGATCATTGGGAAACACTTAAGTAAACTCACTAACCATGGGGACAGATTGCAAAGAGGGACTTTCAGAGCTAGAAACCTTAACCCGAACCAGGTGATGCAAACACCCTTTTGAGATTAATTTCTGAGCTCCAAGATAAGAAATAAATCTCCCTTTAGGCACTAAGGAACTATCCTCCCATTAATTACCGATTCGTTAGGGAATTGGAAATTGACCTTTCGGGTCCTACAATCCAAAGATGCATAACACGAATGAAGCCAATCCATCACCAAGATCACATTAAAATCTACCATGTCCAACTTTATCGGATCTACCAATTCTTCCTATGAAAGATATGTACTACACAACCCCTATAAATCATTCTATCAATTATAGAATTGACAATTGGAGTAAAAATAGAGAAGGGGTCAAAAACATTTTCAGGACAAAAACCCAAATGCACAGCCATATAAGGGGTTACATGGGATAGGGCAGAACTCGGTTCTAGCAAACAATAAACATCATGAGAAAAAAGTTGTAACATACCAGTAACAAAATTAGGAGATGCCTCAAACTCCTGACAAGTGAAAAGAGCATAGAGACGATTTCAGCTAGTATCGATACCCGAAGTGGCACCCTTTGGTATAGGAACTAGAAGAGTGGTAACTGGAACTTTATTAGTCCAGTGACTACCTTAGCTATAGGAAAATTCCTCTATATATTCCCAGGCTAACCATAATTAAAACAAAAGTTCCTTTACTCATCACAATAACCATGGTGAAGCTGACCATAAAATCAAAAAGGGGGATAAGGTGGGGTCGGCTGAGCTCTACTAGCCTGAGACTGGGTACCCTATTCCTTAGGAAAACTGCTATAATGGAACGGAAATAGCCAAATATCTTAGGATAATGAGCACTAGGCAAAGAATATGAATTAGAATTTCCTCAAGTCTTTTTCTTGGTCTAATGTCTGCCATCTTTCCGCAATTCTGTTGACCGACACCCTGCTCTGAATATTTGGACTTCTTATTCTGCCTCTCTATTATCTATGCCTGGCTATTCTTTTCATCTTCTACCTACTACACATAAACCACAAGACGAGATATCCATGTCCTTATCTTATATTACAGCCTTACACTACTAAGTCTCGGGACAACCAAAAAGTAAACTTCCTTATTTTAGATCATTAGCTTGACACCAACTCTGGATCATAATGAAAAATTTGCTTAAATTTCAAGGCATGCTTTTTCACACTCATTTACCCTACTTTAGATCCTTAGGAAAGAAAATGATCAAGAAAGGCACCTGAAAATCATCCCATAATGTGGTTCCTCATCATCACCCCTCAACTTCTTCCACTTCTCATACCACTGATAATCTACATCTTAGCTAATATGCAGTGAACTCTACACCTTCAGAATCAGTAGAATGCAACAATCTGAAAATGTTCTCTATCTTATCCACAAACCCCTGAGGATCCTCCCCAACTTTAGATCCTATAAAGGTTGGGGGATTTAACCTCATGAACTGGCCGACCCCAGAGGCCTCAGACAAAGGAGCAACTGAACTAACATAATCTGATTGATAAGACTAAGATATCACCAACTGAGTTAAAAAAATGAATGGACTAAAAAAACTCTACATTAGAAATGTCTCCATGAGGCGACTAATCATAGATGTCACCATCCTAAAATGCCCGAGAAAGACTAGTGGGAACACGTGAAAATCCATGTATGAAAGTGCAATCCGGAGAAGGGACCCTAGACCGGGTCTGCACTTCATAAGCAAAGAGTGTTCCATCCATATTTCCTTAAGGTGGAATAGAGTTTCTACAAATATCAGATCTTTGGGGAGGCATGATATAAAATGCAAGAAAATTAGGAGTTAGGGAAATTCATGACACCGAACTCTATAGCCCAAAATAGAACTAAAGAAAACAAAACATTCCTAAATGTCTTATAGGCTCCCTTTTATAATTGTGGTGCACTATATACCCATAAAAGGGAAGCTACTCGACATGGATTTTTGGACACCAAATGACCCTGAACTGTGCTTAGATACAAAGCTTGTCATGACCTAAACCAGGGCCTAGCTGTAAAGGGTATTTCAAGCCCACCATGGGCCAGAGACTACCCCGTAGCCTAACCACCTGAGTATAATAAAGTAGTAGCGAAAACAAAATAAAACAATAAGAATGGTATATAGACCAATAGAAAGGTTCTAATAATCCCAAACAAATAACAAACTACACTTTATGCACAAAAGCCTCTAAACCCGAATAACAAATTAGGTTGGGACATGCCTACGACCATGACAATGTAACTTTTCAATTCCAAAAATATGAAAAGAAACCTAATAAAGTGGTAAATCTTTTTGGTTGATGGAGGATCACAAATTCACAACAACTAACAAATATAAGATCTACCTAAGACTACACACGAGTAGAAAAAGTACCCTAGGACCCTACATCATAAAATGATGTCTCGCCCAGGGATGGTCAGTGGAATATGCACTTACATGTAACTCAGGGAGAGGGATAAAGTAATGCCATATGCAAAATTAGTAAAAACCATATGCACACAGTCATATATACATATGTAAGATGCCGGGATAGGGTACAAGGTCATGAACATGAGATTTTAAAATCATTCACCTTGACCGTATAACTTTATTCTCCCTAAAGGCACCCATGGGCTATGTGGGTTCAGCTCCCCCTGTTGAAAGGGCCCCAACACATGTTAGCCACATGAATCAAGGAAATTTGGGGGAGGGACAGAGATATTAAGGTTATACCCATCCCAAAATATAAAATATATGAACTATGCACATGATCATAAAGTCCCCATGCCAACAAACGTGGTTTCCAATATTGGTCCCCCCAGGACCTCCACCTTCACAGCGAGCTGCACAACCCTCCTTAAGACCAAATAAAAAAATTACGCATAATACCATCCATTAACCCAGGAGTCATTGATTAAGGTATTTATCGTTGGTATCATCATACCAATTATGCTTAAAAGCTAAGTCCAATTATGCCATTCCAATCCAGTTAAACCAATTGAATCCCAAGTTCCATTTTAAAACCAAACCAAGGCCACTAAGGCCTTTCAAATCCATTTTAATCTATTTGTCCATTAATATAATACAACAGTTCAAAAAGTGACTTAAATTATGCAAATTTCATATTTTAAACCAAAGTTCATGAACGTGGGTTGAGGATATTACCATTATCAAGACAAAATCAAATAAGTTCGAGAAACTCATGTTCCCCATTTCAAATACCCATAACCATGAACCCATTCAATTCAAAAACCTTATTTTAGAGCCTGAATATCATATTCAAAACATGGGGAAAGCAATTCCACTAGTAAACAATCCAAAGTCCTAAGCCCAATTACAAACCCAATGTCAAATTCACATGAAAAATGACTAAACATATTCCCTTATATAAAATCAAGTTATAGAGGAGAGAAATGCCTGAACACTAATGAAATTTGATAAAAATCTAGAGTTTGGATCTTGGATGATTAATCCCTTAAGAGTCATAATTTCTCTTGCTTGGAAGTTTGAGGGGAGAGAATGATGTTTATGATTTGATAATTGATGTTAAGAGGGACCCTTAGATATTTTAAGGTATGGGTAAACTATAAAGGAAGGAAACAAACCAAAATAGCCTTAATGAAAACATGCAGGAAAATTTCTCTATATCGTTACGGGTTAGTGACGACTAGTCATGAGTTATTGCTTGGACTCGTGTCTGGGGCCAAAACCTTGGGTACGTTCACTATTATGGTATTGAGTCCCTCACTACGAGTCATGACCTTACCTATGAATCTTGAGGACTAAGTTGTAATCATGATAGTAACCTGGGCACACCTCACTGGTGAGATTACGACTCTCACCCTTTGACTTGTGATGAGTGACAATGACTCATCACCTGAGTCATAGTCTGGGCAGTGTGGTCAACACTCAAAATTTTTAGAATCCACGACTTGGGGTATTATATCAACAAAACACGCTTCCTAAGAATGAAAGACACATAACAAATTCATCAATCAGCATAACTCTTCTGCCTACTCTTGGCAGCTATAAGCCTCTACTAATTAAATAAAACTTGATCTATCGAGTATCTCAACGAATTAGTTCCCAAAGGCCAAACTCAAACAAATTAAACAATCCTATGGGGGATCTACACATATGCCTATAAAAAACCTCAAAAGGTCCCATATGAATGCTGAATGGTAACTTTTATTGTATGCAAACTCTGCTAAGGGAAAAAACTAACACAGCTGACCACTAAAATGCATAACAAGCACTTTATGCATGCATTTTGACACCTGAATGGTCCACTCTAATTGGCCATCCATTTGAGGGTGAAAAGCTATGCTCATATCAAGCTGAGTACTGAAATCACTCTGCATAAAACTCCAAAATTTAGTGATAAACTAAGTACCTCTATCTGAAATAACAGAGATTGGTACACCATACAACTGAAAAATCTCTTTGAATGTAGATCATGTCCATCATCTCCACATTATAGCTTACTTTTATTGGTACAAAGTATACGAACTTAGTCAAACTATCCATAATTACCCAATTAGAATCAAAATTCCCTAAAGTCAGGGGTATACCAACCACAACGTCTATAGTGATTCAATTTTATTTCCACTCAAGGACAGGCATCCTCTAATAGTAACACTCTATCGTTGATGCTCGTACTTCACTTGCTAGCAATTCAAAATCTTGTACAAAAACTACATAATGTCTTTATTCATCCCACACGACCAGTAGTGTTTCTTCAAGTCATGGTATATCTTAGCCATTTCTACATGAGTAGGACACGTTGAACAATAAGTCTCCTCAAAGATTGGCCTAATCCTACCACCAACTCTCGGCATATAAACACAACCACTAATCCTTAAAACACCCTCACAATCAAGAGATTTTTCCGTTTTCTCACCACTCAACACTCTACCATGAATCGCCCTAAACTTCTCATCATTATACTGATGAGCTTAAATCTGCTCCATCGATGAAGACTTAGCCTTAGTATATGCCAAAACATGCCTGGGTGTTGAATATTAAGTCAAACCAATTGGTTAGTAAAAGACTGAATATCTAAAGGTAAAGGGAACTCCTATGCTAAAAGATAATATAAAATCCTCCCACTCACTTCCTTTTGGCTCAAGGCACCCACTACTACCTTAGCCTTGCCTAAATGATAAATAATAGTGAGATCATAATCCTTGAGCAACTCTAACCATCAATGTTGTCTCATATTAAGTTATCATTAGGTGCAGAAGTACTAAAGGTTATAATGATAAGAGAAAAACTCATAATGAACTCCATATAAGTAGTGATTCCATATCTTTTCGCAAACACAACCGCAATTAACACAAAATCATGAGTATTATAGTTTTTCTCATGAGGCTTAACCTATTGAGAAGCATAAGCGATGGACATAACTTTCTTCATCAACTGACCACCCAAGCTAACTCTAAAAGCATCACAAAACATAGTGAAACCCATGCCCTCCTCAGGCAAGGTCATGATATGAGCTTAATCAACAACCCTTTAAGATTTTTAACGATACTCTCACAGTCATCCAACCACCGAAAGACAACCCTTTTCTATGTCAACTTGATCAAAGGATCCATAATAGAAGAGAAATCCTGCATAAACTAATGATAATTACCTACTAATCCAACAAAAATCTAAATCCAAGTCGGAGAAGTAGGTCTATTCCAATCTTGAATTGTTGCTAAATTGGTCGGATTGACCATAATGATATCCTTGGTCACTACATTGTCCAAGAATGAAATAATATCTAATCAAACCTCGTACTTGGAGAACTTGGCATACAACTTCTTATTTCATAATCTCTAATGTACGGTCCTCAAATATCTTAAATACCTAACCTTATTATTTGAATAAACCAATATATCATGGAAGAACATAATAAAAAAAGAGTCAAGATAAGGTTGAATACTCATTTCATCGTCTCCATAAATATTCTCAGGGCATCAATCAATCCAAAGGACATAACTAAGAAGTCATAATGGACATACCACATTCAAAATCTATCTAGAAACAACTAAAGCTCTAATTAACAAGTGCTGATAACCAGATCTTAAATTGATCTTAGCAAACACCAAAGCACTCTGAATTTGATCAAGCAAACCATCAATGCAGAAAAGAGGATACTTGTTCTTGATAGCCACTTTGATCAATTATTGATAATTAATTTACATATGCATAGAACTATATTTCTTCTTCACTAACAAGATAGAAGCACCTCAAAGAGACACACTTGGTCTAATGAAATCCTTACTATATAAATAATGTAGTTACCTTTTTAATTTTTTTGGGGCAATTCTATACGGAGAAATAAAAATGTGCTTGATGCCTAGACCAATATCAATATAAAATAAATATACCTATCTTGAGACATAGCAGGAAAGTTTATTGAAAACATATCTATGAACTCTTTAATAACTCAAAGAAAATCTAAGGGAGGTAGTGAATCAACCTTACCATCACAAAGATTGGCCAAATAAGAAAAACCCCCTACTATGCAACGAGCATATAAAAAAGATATAAATCACGTTAGACATGAAATGAGAGTAACCTTCTACTCTAGTCTCAACATACCAGAGTAGCTAAAGGCATGATTTTGGAAAAACAATCCAAAATTGCATGATAAGGAGCCAATGATTCCATACAATGAGATATCAAAATCAATCACACCAGGGATAGTTAAGTCCACTAGTATCTAATACCTCAAAAAGGTCACTACACATGATTGGTACATCTGATTCACCACTAACGAATCATCAATAAAGGATGAAATGTGATTGAGAATAGAAAGGGACTCACATATAGTATTAATAGGAATAGAAAAATATGTAGACACATAAGAGAATATAGATCAAAGGTCAAATAGTGTGAAGAAAGACGATGGCACACTAAGATGATACTTGTTCTTACTGTGTCAAGGACTTCTGCCTCAAGTCTCCCACTAAAGGCATAACATTAACCACGTTCAACAGCAGACTGCGTGACTCCTTATCCACTACCATGAGGTCCCTGAACACTACTTCTGGTATATTTAAAATGATGTCTGTTGCGCTATGTACAAACCTTAATTGTAGGTATTAATATCAAATAAAAATAAATCTGAGAACACTACTAGGAAAGACATGATGTAGTTAGGGACAATCCCTTACGAAATGACCAAACTTATCACAAACAAAATATCACCTACTAATTAAATTACACTAAGAGGACCCAGAAAAACAAGAACTCCCACCATAACCTGGTTAACTTGAATGTTACACTCATCCTGCATAACCTATTCTTTGAACACCTGAAGCCTCTAAACTCATAAACATACTTATTGAACTCCATAAATCTTCCTAAAATAGTATGCCTTTGTATCCATGAGAAACTCTACTATCAAAATCCCTACCTTGAGATGTATGACAACTGAAATCTCCATATCAGTTAATCCTCGTGGTACTACCATTATGAGTGCCCAATTAAATATTCTTAATCATCTTATCATGATTTAGAATACTCTAGAAAGAACAACCTAAAACCACTAACTGAATTGTCCCCAACTGATAATACCCTAACAAACCCTTCACAAACTTTATGATCCTCTTATTCTCTATAGAGATATGGGCAGTGTCATATTCAGATAATGCATAAAAGAATGACTCATACTCTTTAATATTCATAGAACCCTACTCTAATTTATTATACCCATCTGTCATCTTAGCCAATAAGATATAGATCACACACTTTCTAAAAAAACCTCAAAAAACTATGTCCATATCAAATAAGAAGAACTGACTGGCCTACAACTGATAAGAGATCTCTACCACTTCCTAGATATATCAGTAACCTAATAATTAGTTAAAGAAACACTATGGGACTCAACAAAATTTATGAACCTCTCCTATCATCAATCATAAACCCATAAGTATCCTCACTAAAAACACTACTAAACTTGGGAAGGGATAAATAAATAAACCTCTTTAATCTCTTTTAGACATATGCAGACATCACAAAACCAGAATCTATAGAGGATAGAAAGTCTAATATGAAAAGTCTTAAGATGTGGGTCCACAACAACAACTAGTTGCACCCCTAGAGTCTAAAAGCCATACTTAGCAACTTGCCTTAGTGACTGAACAATCCTTGTAGATTAAGAACCATTTGATGTACCCGATATGAACTTTCTTGAGAGGCTATCCAAATGGCCCAAAAAATGAATTAGCTCTAATATTAGAGTAAAAACCAAACCTTAAGTAGCCTGAGCTAGTCCCATATCCTCTGGATGATTAGCCTTCTCACCATAATCAATCTAACTCAGGAGAGAACACTCTAGCTTGTTTTTAGCTAGAGACACTTCTTATGCCTGACCTCAACCTCTGTCTTAGCTGAGACCCCTACCTTACTTAATAATTAGTGTTCTAATAGTTTGTGATGGCTCAGTATCCTTAATAAATCTTGAGCTAGTCCTCACTATTTTCACAAAAAGAATAGAATACAAGTTTAGAATATGAGAAATAAAAAATACCCATGATAAGGAATCAAATTAAGATGATTTTCTAAAAAAATTTATATCCTACCAAAGATAGATATGGATGTCAATTTAATTATCTGTGGAACTCTATTAGACACTTTGTATCAACACACAACCAAGACTAATTCCTAAGAAATCACTATAAAGAACAAACCCATTTGGACCCTCTAGTAGAGTCAAAATTTATCACGACTAAAAGTCTAAGGTCATAATGGCACCTACCCCATCCCCATACTAAGTAGGTATGTCGAACATGGAAAGAGATAAATATGTATAAAAGCAATAAATTCAACCCAAATACAAAAATTCTTAATAAAGTCAGGCCATATGTATTTACAAAACAATTCTTAAACTAAAATAAATAAAACTCAAACCTAAAATCTAGTATCATAAGCAAACAAAAATAATACTGATAAAGAGTAGGGAAATACATAGCTCTACCTCTAAATAATATACGAAAGACATGATAGATACTTGACATGACCCGAACTGGGGCCTTGTCATAATAGGCAGTCTCTAGTCCAACCAGGATCGAAAACCGACCCTAATACCAAACCCAACAAAACAATATGTATCCTGAATCGAATGGACTCCAAACATATTGCAAGATATCATATTAACAATATGGTGACTTTTGGATAAGCTTAAATCTGAGGCCAACCCAACCAAATCAACCCACCCACTAACCGATACCAACCATTCAAGCTAACCCTATAACCATGGCATACCATAAACCAATATCAAAATAATAACCCAATGTATATTCATATATATAGAACATGATCATACCATACCCAAGTCCACAATTGTCCATACAAAGCCTCTAAACCAAAACCAAAGAATACCTAGTCAGGACATATCCCTGACCAAAGCTAAAAACCAAAGTCTATAAAAGATTAATGTATGTAAAGTAATCCATGACATGAAATAGATGCATTTCGAACTATGAAATCTCACTACTTCAATCCAGCACCGACTGTTCCAAAATCCGATCATTGAGTAGGAGGAGTAGTATTGCCAGTTCCTGCATCGTGTGGGGATAAAACCTCCCGAAGAAGGGTTACCGGGTAACGCTAGCATGCACTTAAGATAAAGATAAAATAATGCCATTTAATAAAACCAAGTAAAAAAACTATATGCATAAAATCCATACATACATATATACATATATATACATACATAGATCTATATACATACATATATATATATATAAAACCATGTCTGGAATAAGAACTAGGTTTAGCATGTATTTAAAACCATTAACCTGGGTATGTAAAGCTTAACTGTCCTAAAACCACCCATGGGCTATATGGGTCCAGTGTAACCCCTTGAACGTGCCCTACTGTATGTAGCCACACGAACCGGAGATACATAAGAGTAGGAGATTCCCAAGTACCCTTCACCCACCATGATATATATGTATAGTGTACTTAGAGGATTCCCATCTACCTCGTAGTATCATATAAGGTCTCCATGACCTACCCCTCATGTTGACAAACATGAGTTTCAAGTTTTATCCATTGGACTACCACCTTCATAGTTCACTATCACACCCCGCCTTTATTGCCCAGTTAAAAATATTTCCAACCAACCAATCAATTATTATTAATCGAGGATATAAATAGTGGTATTATCATACCGACTATAACTTGAAAGTAATGTCCTTAGCTAAACCTTTTAGTGATCAAGGGATTCCTATGTACCCATAGATTAAGTTACCTTGTGGAGTCCCATATACCCTACAAGTGAGACATTAGTAGATTATCTTGGGGAATCCCATGTACCCCACAAGTTGTTCAATTACCATGTTTACATGGGTGATTCCTTTGTACCTCACAAGGATGCTTAATTAACCAAATTGTTACCACTAAAACCATTCCATTTAACTATTCAAAACCATTCATACCTTTTAAACTATTTTAGACCTTTCCATACATTTAAAGAATTTATACCATTCAAACTATTTAAACCATGAAAGACACCCGAAATCCATTTAGGGTCCCATTAACAAACCACATCATTCAATAGTTCTAATAAAAGTTCAATAATAGAGTAAAAACATTCTTTTAGGCATTTTATCAAACATGTTGAGGGAATACCTTTACCAAGACCAAAATCAAAGCATAAACCATCATAATTCGGGTTACTCATGACCCATTTGTTAAACCATAACCAACAAGCACCCACATGTGCAAACTATCACAAAAAATATGTAGAAACATAGTTTAAACAAAGACACAACAATATGCATCAAGACCCTCAACATTGATTTCAAAAACCACTATTTATGACTCACAAATCAATATTTAAAACACATTAAATCATGCCTCTAGTTAGAAATAACAATGAGGGAAAAAGTACATGCCTTATAGAAGAGGATTCCAGAGAGTAACTTGGCTCTTGAGCCCTTTGAAGAACATTTGTTGAAACCCTAGCTTTCAATCTTTAAGAAAAAGTTTGAGAGAGTATTTGGAGTGTTTATATGCTTTAACAAGTGTTATGAGCGGCCACCAAGGGTTATATAACATGGGGACATATGGGGTTTGGGGTGGGAAATGTCCAAAAGGTCCCCAACTTAAAAGTTGAAAATCCATTCCCAGGAGGGAATCCAAGAGTATGAGTGGTACCCTAACTCGTACCCTAGACCTCACCAAAACCCTCCAAAATTGTCCCAATATGACTACACCAACCCAAATCAAACCTCAGGGTACAATTGGTACCCCATATCATACCCATATTCGTACCTTGGATAGTTTCAACTAGACAACTCAATAGGCTTTATATGACTTGGCATTATACCCCTTGTATCCCACCATACGACTCATATGGTGGTGATCATATCTTGGATAGTAATCAAGTCAACTTTACTACCCAACATATGAGTGAGCCATCATGCGATCCTTAACTCAAAGCCCAAGAATTTTTGCAAGGGTCCAAATCCTGGGTTGTTATAATAAGCTATAGTCTAGAATCAAGCCCCAAATGTTGAGCTTAGAAGTACTCTAAATTTATCAAAGAACTTCACAATATCAAGCTCCACAGGTCATAATCGATTTAGGATTTTCCACAAAATTATACAAAATATAGGAGTAAGTATGGTTCACTAGTACTTAGTAGGCATCATAAGCTATTCGAGCAAAGTAAAAACTAAACAAGTAAAGGATGCTATGGGCGCACTTCCATTACATACAAAAAAAGGTCCCAATGGTGAGTCAAATCATATCTCCAAGCAGTACAAATACTATAAGTATAATAGTGGTATAAGAATAAGTACACAATAAAATGTATAAAAGAAAGGCGAGGTAAACAATATAAAACACATAAAAAATGCATGTGATGTAATAATATGCAACACAAAAACCATGATGTAATGTATCGATATCATGCTGTATATATCTTCCAAGCTAAAGCTTAAAGGATAGAACCCATAGAAGGTTCTATGATTGTCACAATCTCATATCTCAATTAAACCTGTAAATATGTTCCTCGGTCAAGGATTTTATAAAGTGTTTCATTTTCTTTCAAAATTACCTTTTCTTAGTGCTACTAGTTTCCATGAATATGGATGGATGAAATAAAGATGCATGCTCACAACCAAATCAATATTATGTAATGGGATAACTCAATAATGGTAGAAATAAGCTCAAATCTCCTAAAATGTTAATAGGTCATGATATAAGTCATCACATGGCGCCTTTGGAATAAAGAGTCATTTAAGACATCAATAATATCATTACAACCCTCCACTCCGGTATTACAATAATCAAAAAGGTAAAAAATGCTCAAATAAGATCAATACCAACCCTCACATGGTCATCATAATAATTATCTCTCAAGTAATGTTAACATAAGCTGTCACATGCGAAACTCGATCAGATAATGATCTCAGAAGATGATTTTCATAATAAAATCTCTAACATGATATACTTTACATGAATGGTTAACTACCCATCCTTAATTGAAGAAATTAAAGCCATAACCTTTCCTAAAAAGCCGAAACCTAAGTCTGGTTAACAATGAAATTTTTCTGCTTGTGTAGCCTCAGAATAAATCATATCTATCAAAAATATAATCTATAAGTCAAAATGAGTCCAACAATAGCTAGATTATCCACTTTCTTTCTAGGTCAAAAAATAGTTTGAAAATCCCAAAGGAAAAAAGATCAACCCAAGAATTTATTTAAAAATAACATTCCCATACTCTAGGAGTTATAAAAATGAAAACCCATTGAAAAACATATTGAAATCAAGGGCAAAATCATTCTCTCTTTATTAACTAAAACCCTAAAAACCAAAGTTTAAAATTCAAGCTTGGAGTTGTTTTGGTAAAATTATTAATGAATAAAGATGGAAATCTTATTTAAAAGCTCATCCAAGTCCAATTTGACAAAAAATCATCTTTGAAATCGCAAAAACTAAGACCTTATAGCTTGATAATTGAAAAATAAAGTAAAAGATAAGAAAAATAGAATTTATACTTATGACATATCCTATCTTGTTATTTGATCGCCTAAGTAACTTCTTCTTGATGTCTAGGCTACTGCTAAGCGGTAGTCACTTTCCACGAAGCCGACTACTAAGGTCGTATATGAACTGCTTATGAGAAGCCACTAAGATAGCGAAGTAGTCACTAAGGTAACACTTACCTATCTTGGTTATACTTGCTAAGGTGTCCCAAGGTCCACTTAGGATCTACCGTCAAGGAGACTAAATAGAAACTTAGGCAGTTGCACTAGAAACCATATTCAATTAAAACTTTGTGATTAAAAATAACTTTGAATGGACCCTTGATATTTAACCTAGAGCCCATAAAAGTAATCTAATAATTCTAATGGGATAATTTTGATGTTTTGGATTCAATGGAACCATAGAATTTCTTAAAAGAGGGTTTTATTAACAAGTTAACCCTCAGGACCCCTTTTAGGATATTTTAAGTAGTTTCTTGTGTAAGACATCAAAAATCAATAGAAAGGCTTAGAATAGGAGCCAAGCATGATACTAATCCAAAATTGACATTTCAAATCTAATAAATCTAACAAAATCGCCATCCGATGACAGGATCATAAAATGTTGATCAAAGTTAAACTAATCACTTTCATGAATAAAAACCTCAAACTCACATAAATCACTTCCAAATGCTTTGAGAACCATAATAACCAACTGTCAAGACCCAATTTCCTCAAGTCATGATGGAGCCTACCATAACCCACCAGTAGGCAAGCCAACCCGTAGTCCAGAACGGCTAGTAATGGACTACTTAATAATATAAGGAAAAGAATGCAGAATATATGAAATAAAGATCAATACAAAGAAGTATCCCAACACATGGTGGTATTAGTATAAGTGATTCTAATATAAAAAGAGTACAAGGTGAAATATCAAGAGAAATACAATAATACAACTTATCTCTGAATACAACTTAGAGACTAGTCTAATACATAAGAGAGATAAGTAATGCTCCAAACATTAGGAGCTCAATCTAAGTCTCTAAACCAGGGCTGCTCCGCATGATCATGCATCAACATCGATAATCGGCACTATGATCTGTAGGCTGCAAAAGTGTAGTATGAGTAAAAAATGAATGTTACTCAGTAGGCTACTGCCAACTAAGCTCCAAAGATAAAGTAGATATACATAGCATATAAGCAGAATGGAAACTACACCCAAGAGTCCAGAAATTATATACAATTCAATGAGAATAACAAGTGACAACTTTTCTATTTATGTCTAAGAGTCTAACATAGTAACACAAAGGAAGTATCTCGGTGAACTATCCTATTCCAGCTACTTTAAATATACATCAATGCTATACCATATATCCCGAGTCAATATGCGAATAAAGAGTGAAATAAAGATATATAGTAATATACAAGGCGAAGTAACGACTATGAAAAATTAACAACAAGGAAGGGATATATCATAGTACCATAGTTTTATATAGCTAGATATATTAAAAGGTATAAGTACATATAAATATGAGGTAATCTCAACGCATAACCTATATCAGTATATTCTCATTTTGAGACCTCATTATAATACTATATGATTTAAATACCATCATACTCAGGGATTCTAATCCATATGGATAGACATGAAATAACCGTTCATAATAATTCAATCATAAGATAGGAGAGGACAAATATATACTTTAAATCTCGATACCAGATCAGTGACAAATTTGTCATAAGCTAGCCATAATAATGATCGTAAAAATGGTAACAACAATATCAATAACAACATGAATAACCGGCTACTCCAGACAACCAAATACCTAGCCAAGACTATACATACCCCCAGCGCCACAGGCTCGGAAGGTTCAATCAACATACAATAACACAAGATAAATCCTTCACCCATATCTATACAACCATCCTATATCGGCTGATAAATATAGGTGCATACTGTTGATAGGCGATGCACATGCAGGAATGAATGCCAAGTATACCATTAATATCATAAATCATCATAACTGTCCTCATTAGGACTAGCATTATCGCAGTCAACCTCTGACCTCACCGGGTATCAATATCATTACAATAGTATCCTCCAGACTCAAACCGAGTATCAATATCATCACAGTATCCTCCAGCCTTGCCGGGTATCAATATTATCTTAATAGTATCCTCTGGACTCAAATCCAGTATCACTATCATCATAATATCCTCCAGCCTTGTCGGGTATCAATATGTCATCACAATATCCTACAGCCTTGCCGGGTATCAATATATCACCATAACTATCATCATATAAATATAGGCATATAATAGGTGCACAGACGCAAGCCGATATACTCATAACCGTAATGATATCTATCTTGTCAATACATCAAAACTACTCGTTATTAGGTAACCAACGCTTATGATTATTAAATTACTAATTCTCTATTCATCATAGGACCGTAATCACCATTTAGCTGCAATTCATAATAATCAACTAATTATCATATATCAGATAATCATCATTAGCCAACAAATTTCCAATTATCATCTAACTATCTCTTATTAACTAACACCAATCATTAACTATCATTTACCAACTAATCCTCATTATTAGCCAGTCAACATTATTTACTCAAGATTAGCTTCATCTAAGCATCGTTATTAACTAGGTGTCATTATCACTAACTTCCTTTATCATCTAGCAATATTAAGCCACATTATCCTTACTTAACAACTAATCGGCATCATAACATTGTTATTAATAGCAACTAATCATTATCATCAATATACCCATTTTCATGGCCACGTATCAACTCTAATCGTTAGCTACCATTTTTCAACGAAGCAAGGCTCATTAACTAGTACATTAGATTTCTAGCCATCAAGTACTATAGCTACCTAAAAGACATCTAGCTACCACTTAGCTTAACCCTCAATTAGGAAGAACAATTATAAGATCGTATATTAACTAGAATCACATCAATTACAGATATAATAATCATGAATGTACAAATCTATTCATGCCATCACCGGTATTCAATTAGTGGAATAGTAAGCATCATACCGTATCTTTCTCCATCCCATACCGGAGAGATGTGTATACACAACCATATACATATTCATATTCTTAAACTATAGTCATATCATTTACAATGATAAACACTTCTCATATATTGAGTCAAAATCATAACATGGCCCTTGGCCCATAATTTATTTGGGATAATCACAACATCATAATGACGGCCTTAGGCCCATACACATATTCGGGACTCATATCAGTAATCATATTCATAAGTTGTAGCATATTTCTAATCATCTAACATATAGGAGGCATCTCACATATAGAAGGCATAATATCAATAAATATGTAATCATCTCTAGGATATCTTATATCAGTAGGACATACATCATGACAACTGGGAATTTCACTTCTCTATGCCAATTTACATATCTAAGAGAAATAACGTCTATCTAGGTCCAATAATCATTACTAAATGAAATAGAAACTCTATAGGCCAATCATCAAGTCTAAGAGGAAATAACATCTCTATAGGACACATAACATATCTAAAAAGAATATTATCTCTAAATGCCCAATATCACTTCCACAAGGAGTATCATAACCATAACTCAAAAACCACAATCAGGGAACGTCAATACAAGTTACCAAGTTACAAAGTAATCTTATTCTAAGGTTTACTAGCCTTATCTATGTCTAACATCCACAACTAAGTCCATAAGACTCAACACAAGCTTAGGCCTAAGTGGGTCGAACAATCCCACTTCTAATCCACAATTTCCATAATTAGGAATACTATGCCCCAGACTAGGCTAACGTATCTAGTTCATCTTCTAGATATCAAGTAAGACATATTCAATCCTGACATAGCAACTTCAAATAGAAATAAGGGTACTCAAGTCAACTCTACCCAACTTACGATTCTAAGACTACCACACTAGCCTAATATGTCTAAATATACAAATCATGTTTCAAAAGCTAAAGCCATATTCCAAATAAAGCATTATATCATATCCATTATATAACTAATCTAAAATTAAGAGGGAAGGTAATACGATTCAAAAGGGGTAAAAACATACCATTTTATGGGTCCAAAACCCTCATCAAATCATCAAACATCAACAATCAAGGCCAAGTCATACTACATAATCAAACCTAACATCTATATTCACACGCAATATATATCACACATCATCTATGAAGAAAAGTAGACAGAAGCCTACCTCAAGGCCAAACTGCAAAACCTCACTCATGCACCATATGCTCGTCTTCACTTTACAATCCTCAAAATGCCATCACACTATCAAAACCATAATCTACTCATCAATATGAGTCTAATGACACCCATATTGCATAATTTTACTTCGGGTATAAAAATGACACCAAAACCCCAAATGGGTCCCACATACATAAAATGAGTTTCCAAGGTCAATCCAATGTTCACACATGAACAAGGAATCATAACCCTCAAAGAATGGGCGAAAACTAAGCATACTTTGGGCTAAAATCAATCCCTAAGGTAAATTGGGTTTTGGGTCCAAACTATGAAATTCAAGCATGAATTCAAGAAATTCTTACCTTAATCTTGAAGATAATCACGATACAAGATGATAATTAGGCTCCCAAGTAACTTCCCATGATAAATTTTGAGTTATTACACACATTTTGGGGTTCCTAGGTTTAAATAGTGAAGGGGAAATGGTACAAATATGTATTGGGACCTTTATATATCCCCTAAAGGTTCTCAGGTGCTGCTATCGCGGTCACATGGGCCACGATCGTGCTTCGCAATTGCATACTTGCACCAGATGACAGCAAACTAAAAAATGAGTTTTTCACCATCGAACTCATATAGAATCCAAATAACATGATCTAATAGTGAATTTTGAGTGTAAACCACATTTCAACCCCATTGGAAGTATAAAAACGTTCATAGGAGATCTTTTAGGAAAAAAGTAAGGACTACACCTATAATTTTATCACTTTTGATAAAATTTGCCCTATAGGTCAAAATGAGTTTGGGAGCCTTAGGACCTGAACCAAGGGACTCCTTAGACTAAATTCGACGTTCTATACGTGATGGCTAAGTCGGATTTTCCATCGAAGGTCATTTCAACCAATTGTGAGTCCCACACCCATTCTTTCCAATTTTAAACTTTCCAACGAACAGGTCAAAATAAGCTCAACTGGATTGGGACCCAAACTAAAGGTCTACCTAGACTAAAATCGATACTTCGTATTTGTTGGCGCATTCAAAATTTGTATCTGTGATTGTTTCACTAAATTTTTTACTCGATGGCCATTTAAAACCACCGAAGACTTCAAAATAAGGATTTGGCTCTAAAAACCAAATGAATTACCGGATAACCAAACCGTCGGTCCCAGTAAGTCATAAATGACTTTGGGAAGCTATGGAGAAGCTCAAATAGTGAAAATAAGCATAAATATGGAAAATGAGTTAAAGGGTCATTACAATATGCACTACTAAAAAGACTTTTGTCTCGAAAAGTTTACGGCTAGAAAGAATCTCAATTGCTTAAAAGGATGAGGTACTGGGCCCGCATACTCAATAGAGAGAAAACACTTTTAAGGGATATAGACATAGGTATCTATTTTTCAAACATCACTCTCATTCTACTTCTAAAATAGCCAACTCAACTTAACCGCTAACTGGCCTCTAACTAAACGAAAAAGACTAATGCACACACATTTGAACCACATCACGGTGACACCACCACTATATTTGCATAAATCAACAAAGGCCCATCCAATACAAAACAAACAAACACATGAGTCATAAAACTGACTCCAGATCTAAAAATAACCTTTCTTCACCATTTTGCACATGCTATCTACTCTAAGCCAGAAGGAAAAGCACTTGAGTCTCGTCCACACAGTCTTATCATAGAGAACTCAAAGAACTAAAGTTGATCCGCTTAAAGTCTATAAGGCAAACATGAGAATAAGCTCATAAGGCTCTATCTAGGCATACAAATAGAGATAATAATTTGTGCTCCATATTTATTAACTTGCAAATCATGATTCCACAGTGTCAAATCCAAAATTGAGCCAATAAGGCTATATTAATGGCAACTAATTCAAATAGACTCTAGTATCCAAATCTGACATATACGAGATAAACCATACCAAGCCACAATCAGGGTATATCCATAGAGTAAAATCACCATAGGGATAAACACTGACTGATAATCATAAGCAACCAACTCTATATCGTTTGGAGGTAATGAAATATAGCTGCAAAATAGAAATTATGCCAAAGGAAAATCACTGTCTAAAAATACATATAACTCACTCCATATCCGCTAGAGTGCATGAACTATCAAAACATACTCAACACCTTCCCAAGGCTAAAAATCACACTAAAAATGGCAAAAGATCTAGCAACTTAGAAAAATGTAGCTTAAGCTGGGAACTAACAATGCAATACTCCATCTAGGCAACAAAATATCCATATGCACATATCATCGAAGAGAATCACTCCACCAATTATCACTAGGCCAAACAAATACTGAAATGGTATTTCCTAAATCAACCTAAGAACAACATCATTGAAGAAGAAATACCACTCTCAAAACCAAGGTCAAAGTCAAAAACACCATTAGAGTACCAAGGACTCAAGTTAAAGAGTTTTTAATATGCCAACTTAAAAAGTGATCACAGGAAAGGACACCTGTCACTAACTCTCTAACATCATATAAGGAAAAACCATATCAAAACAATGAAAACAGTATCTAATCTCCATACTACTAACAAGGCAAACATTCCCTAGGGTAGGAATCTAACATACCTATGAGATAAATCCAAGACATCTCAACATTAACATCAAAATCACTATCGAATGATGAAATATCCACAAACAAAGAACGAACCTCAAACTGGTCCATCTCACAAATGGGTTATACATGAAAAGATAGCTAAAACAAAATCCTTTGCAACCCAATAGGCAAGTCTAAGAATCTCAAACTCAAAAATGAGCAACATAACTATATTGCCGACTCAAAATCACAAACAACCGTGGAAGGTAACTTACCTTTGATACCATAACACATCTTTGAATTAATCTAATATAACTAACTAAGAGGGAGCACAGTCAACCTCGCTATGCTAGGGGAAAGAAATCATTAAGTTGGGCTATATCTACCTAAGCCACCAAATATTATCACAAGAAAATAAAAGTCTAACTAGATAACATGAGTCCATAAAACTACCTAGTGAGAATCAAATTCATCATGTAACAACATCTGCTAATAACATCAAGTAATATCAATAACCTCACATAGTGATAGAAATAGTAACAGCAATATTAATATCAATATACTGAATAGGTGGTTCAAAAATGAATATAAATATTATGTACTACTCAAGGGCAACAACAGGGCTAATATGCCAAGGTAAATGGGACTCAGACCTAAAACCACTCCTTTGACAAAAGAACATCTATATATATATCTACTCTCTCCACAAATAAAAGAAATAAACAATGGAGTGGTAACATAATCATGAATTAAAAATGAGGCATATAATGACCGATATAAATTTATCAATGCATATAATCATCAAGGCATATTTTTGGAATGTATGAGACCTGGTGGGGCTTGTTAATTGTCATCACTATTTATTCATATTCTAAAAATGTGTAGAACATGAGTTAAAAGGAGATTGATTAGAGATATACTCTATCATAGAAAATGAATCATGAAAGAAGTGAGACTTTCCTAAAAATTTTGCATAGCCTATTCATCATAAGTGTGGCACACTTCATAACCAAGAATGAGACACTACTTAACACATCTTTCAAACACCTTAGGATACTTTAATCTTAATGTTCTATTACCAAGTTTTTCATGACCTGAGTATACACTCTCTTAATACTATGATGCTTAGAGATACAAGTGACACCAAACATTGGCATAATAATATATAATATGTATAACTACTTAACTAGAGTAAAAGCTAACTTGATATGATAAGAAAAAACTAGAACATGCTAAAATTAAAAGCTATGTCTGAAAAGAACTACAAAGCTAAAATGCCTACTGTTTGAAAGCCTCTACTAAATATTGAGTTGTTAGTACGTGTACTCATCTAACTCTAAACTGTTTGAAACTAAAATGATACGCTATATTAAGAGAATATTGAAGTCTTATCCTTAAATGATGAGTACTCACTACTATCTGTTCTTAAGAGAAGGTACATTATTTAACTTACCACAAGCTTGGTGTTGAGTGCCAGACCTATATCATAAGATGATACTACACAAAAATAAAGTATGCAATTAGTACTTTGAATATACTTAGCATGTGATACATGCAACTATAAAATACTTATATGTTAAACTGAAATACAAAATTGAATTCATATATTAAACTGAAAAGTATGATCGAATGCATAAGCTGAACTAAAGTACGAAGTCCCTATTATTAATTCATTTAAACTAATCTAAAGAATAAATATGAAAATTCATAGTTTAAAGTAAATAAACTGAACTGAGGGTTATGTACACATTACTAAGTCCGAATCTACGGAGAGACTGTTAACAAACAAAAATCATATCAGGCAAATGTGGATTCCGATGTTTATACTTCATTGAAGGGGCCTAATATAGCTTGCTAGTGTATAAAGGATTGGCCGACATAATAAATAAATGGATTCCTAACTAAGAGGGTTAGTTAAACCTATGGTGGCATTTATTTCTAGGACTGGGTTCTCTAAACTCAAGTCAAACTTGGTGATAAGTGCTACTCCTAAATTGATTTATAGTACTAGCTCATAAACCTGATATACTAAGAATTAAATCGAAATATACTTTATTTGAAAGTATGTTTATGGTCGGTATAACTAAAAGTATTTTATATTTCTATCAACTGACACTAATAATAATTGTTCATGCTAAAATCATTAAATTGTAAGATTGTGTTATAACACACTGAGCTTTATGAAAAAAATCCATTCATGTAAAAATATTGTGAAATCAAGCTAAGTATCTATTTAACAAACATTAGGCTGTGAAAAATACTAAAACGTTGAAAAATATATTCCTTTAGTGCGGGAATCATGAGGGAAATAAAAATAATAGAGAAATCATCTACTGAATGAAAATTGTAACACTAATTTGTGAGAAAGCTAAGAAATTTTGAGTTATTGAGACTCAATGGGTGAAAAGTTACCCATTATGAAATCCCCTGGAAAGATAGTTCTTTTAGAGAACTTGAGGAGGAACCTAGCTTCTTAGGAATTGAGAGAATTGAATCACTCTTATATTTTTTTCTAAATGTTTAGGATGGAATTACAGTAAAGTGTTGACCAATACCTCTTAATGCTGATCTTTAGGAACTTAAATGATGTATTCTAGGGAGTTAATGAAGTGGAAAAGATCAAAATAGCCCATATTAAACATAGCTGATATGTTGTACCAGTCATAAAATCGACCCCAAATCTAAAAATAACCTTTCTTTACCATTTTGCACATACTATCAACTCTAATCCAAGAGGAAAATCACTTGAGTCTCATCCAAATATGTTGTACCCAGTCATAAAACTGGCCCCTAATCTAAAAAATAACCTTTCTTTACCATTTTGCAAATGCTATCTACTCAAAGCCAGGAGAAAAATCACTTGAGTCTCGTCCACATAGTCTCATCATAGAGAACTAAAAGAACTAAAGTTGATCCACTTAAAGTCTAAATGGCAAACATCAGAATAAGCTCATAGGGCTCTATCTGGGCATATAAATAGAGATAATAACAAAATGCAATCTATGCCAATTCTATAACAAGTTCGAATGAAAATCAAACTAAAATCTCAAAATCCAAGATATAAATACTTATCACTGAATATTCCACTCTAGGATGTCTAATCCACCAAGAATGAAGACATACTAAATCTAATTAGAGAATATTAGTAATGCCCCAAATCTAGTACCCGAAACACTAGACGATGCTTATACCTCGAAGGACCATAAGCTAACCCATGACTGATAACTTTAACTGGGCATTGCATAATATATTGTATAAATGTGGAAAAAGGCTGAAAGGCCATACGGTTCAAATATTTGATAAAACATAATGTTTGGAAATACGGTATATCAATACCCAAAATAAAACATAAATAACTGTCTGAACATGCTATAGCCTGGAAGCCTCTAAACTTTCAAAAAACTATGCAGTTAATGGGACATATCCCCAACTAACTCCAAACTAATGAAATAATAAAGTAATAAAATAATCATGCTATCTTCGAATAGTGAGGACTCACTGCTAGCCTGACTGCTGAACGTCTAATCTACTAAGGATGCTCTGGAGCTCGTGCTTCTAAACCTATGGTATAAAAACACCATAGCGCAAATATGTCAGTAAGATTGAATGTACTGGTATGCAAGTGAGGTAGGATGAATGCAAGGGATTTATATGTATGAACAATGCTAATAGACTGAATAGTATGAACGTGAGAATACATGCATGAATATGTGAACTATGACTGAGATCATGACATCACTGAATCTGAATAATAATAACATAAGTTTGTATTACTGATATACTCTTATCTGAATGATTATGTCTGATAGTCCTATTTCTGATGAAACTAGATGAGTTCGATACTAAACTGTGTGACTGTATCTGACAGTCCTAAATTCTATAGAACTATCTGAGTTCTATTACTGAGAAAGATACTAAGACTGTAACTGTGGAAAGTAGTCATCTAACCGATATGCCCCAAATAAGATAATATAATTGAGTTGGGGTCCAATCTGTAACTCCAATTGGAAGGGTGTCAATACCGCACTACTGCTATGGATAAGCTGTGAGTAATCCCTCATCTAACCGGTACTCTAAGAAAAATGGTGGGACCCTCATCTAACAGGTTAAGTCACCTCATCAACCCTCATCTAACAATTTAGATGTCTCAATCTACATTGGTTACGTAGTTTTGGAGTACAAGGATTGATTTTAAGAATCACACCTTCTACTCGCAGGTGAGTTTCCATCCTTGGGCTCACTTGGTGCTAATCCTACTCCCATCTGATTAGACACTAAATTTATTATACTAAACTGACTGGACTGAGTTCACTAGGTTTCATTCACTGACAAAATACTGCTGAGGTTACTAAATTTCTGATATTACTGAGTTTACTGAGTTTTCCTGAGTCACATGACTAACTAAATTCTATGAATCATGGCTTGATTGAGAGTATTTGGAAAACATGACACTGGCTATAGGCACACAGCTAAATTTTTAGGTACAAATACCCCTAGGACTCGATAGCATGAAACTGACAAGACATGACACTTCTTCACACATGACCATAGTCAATAATTCATAGTACAATCATTAGGGATTTGCATGAAGTATTCGTATGCTATAATATTACACATGAATAGGAATGCATAAAACATATCATAATTTCATAAGCCTTATCTCATGAGCATTACGTCAATTCATTACAAAGCATAACAATAACTTGGGGGTCATATCGAACATAAGGAAGAAATATGGCTTCATCAATTTTGGTCACAAATGAGTCATAAGACATAATTCCTATTCTCTCAGGCATTTTATCAAACACCTTGAATGTATATCCTTAGTCTTAGGCATGAATAGTGAAATAATACTTCATGGCAAGATTTTACACTTCCAATGCAAGAATTTTAACCACATACTAACATATTTTCATAAGTCATTAAAGACTTTCCTTGGAAATCAAACAATAACATAAACATGAATATAATTCAATCATACCATGAAATCACAAGTTTATATTTTAAATAGGGTTTATTTTGCACCATGGGTGAAAGAAACCCATGAATCAACACTTGATATACCTGGGTGGATGATTTCTTGAATATTGGTGGAGGAAAGCTTGAATTCTTGACTTGGAATTAAAAACCTTGGGTTTTTTATTCTTGGGGATTGATCTTTAAGAGAAACCCTAATTTTGTGATATAGATGAATAATGATGTTATGAGCTCTGGTCTGGTATAATTAGGGGTTAAAATAGGAGAAAAGACCCAAATACCCTTTTAAAAGTGGCTTAAAATCACTGATTGGAAGTGGAGATGGTTTGAGCAACGATCCATCACTGGATCAACGGTTTGTCGGTCCTAACCGTCGCATTTGGCCAGAACCTAAACTTTCTACCTTGTCTGCGATAGTTTGGGAAATGATCCGTCGCTAGCTTGATAGTCCGTTAGTCCTAGCCATCGCACTTGACCAGAAGTTGGGTTCACTAACTTAGTCGCGATGGCTTGGGTGATGGTCCATCGCTAGATTGATGGTTCATCGGCCTGACCATCGCTTTTGGACAGTTTTGATAGTTCTTTATAAAATGTCCATAACTTTTTACTCTGATACTGGATTTTGTATCGAAATTACAGAAATTCTATATGATTTACACATTAATCATGTAGGAAGTCATCACTAACTTTTCTGGAGACTAGATTTGACTTAAAGAAAGTTTGGGGTATTATAATATCTCTCCCTTGGGAATATTTATCCTCGAACGGGACTGACTAGATTGGGAAAGTTGATAGACTAATCTTACATAAGGGACGTGAACATTTGAGCATGTCTACCTGACTGAAACTTCTGATATACTAAAATCTCATACTGAATATGCATGTCTGATGCATGGATATGTGACAGATAGGCTTCATGAATGCAAGACTAAAATTACTGAGAAGCTGAGTTTCTCGGATGGGAATGCATATCTAAGGTATGAATACGTGACTGACATGATACATGAACAAATAACTAGATATGCAAAGGTATTTGATACCAAGTTTATAACTAAAATCTAAACATGAAATAGAATAAGCTTGATGAAAGCTATTACCTTGGGCAGAGTTTAAGTTTATGGAGAAGAGGTAAGGATACTTGTTCCGCATGTCTACTTCTACTTCCCAAGTAGCTCCCTCAATGGAATGATTTCTCCAAAGAACTTTGACTATAGGAAATTCTTTGTTCCTCAGTCTACGAGTTTGGTTGTTAAGAATTTTGTCTGGAATCTTTTCATAAGAGAGGCTGTTCTGAACATCAATGCCTTCTATAGGGACTACAACTAATGGGTCATCTATGAACTTCTTGAGCAAAGAGACATGAAACACTGGATGAACTGAGGCTAGATCTGAAGGCAATTCAAGCTCATAAGCAACCTTTCCTGAATGACTGAGAATTTTGAATGGACCAATATATCGGGGACTGAGCTTTCCCTTCTTTCTGAACCGATTCACTCCCTTAATGAGAGAGATTTTCAAGTACACATAATTATTAATCTTGAACTCGAGATCATTTCTGTGCACATCTGCGTATATTTTTTTCGGATCTGAGCTATCTTGAGTCATTCTCTAATCAACTGGACTTCTTCTAATGCATCAAATACTAAGTCAGGCCATATAACTAAGGCCTCACTAACTTCAAACCAACCGATTGGAGATCTATATCTCCTACCATAGAGAGCTTCGAATGGAGCCATCCGAATGCTGGAATGATAGTTGTTGTTGTATGTAAACTCAATCAAAGGCAAGTGATCATCGCAACTCCCCTTGAAGTCAATTGCACATGCCCTTAGCATATCTTCCAAGGTTTGAATGGTCCTTTTCTCTTGACAATCTGTCTGAGGATAAAAGGCTGTACTGAGGTTAACTTAGGTACCAAGACCCTTTTGGAATGCTTTCCAGAAGTGAGAGGTGAACTAAGTACCACTATCTAAAACAATAGATAACATAACATCGTGCAATCTGACCAACTCCCTAATATAGAGTCTGGCATAATCCTCGGCTGAATAAGAGGCATGGACTGGAATGAAATAAGCTAATTTAGTCATCTTGTCTGTAATGACCCAAACTAAATTATGCTGGCAACGAGTACGAGGCAAACCCATCACAAAGTCTATGTTTACTTCTTCCCACTTCCAAGTAGGAATACTGAACTCTTGCATAGACCCACTAGGCTTCTAATGCTCTATCTTATGCTGCTGACATTCAGAGAATTTAGCCATGAACTATGCAATATCTCTGTTCACCCACTCCACCAATAGATCTTCCATAAATTACGGTACATCTTAGTGGCCCCTGGATGAATTGAGTAGCGTGCACTATGTGCATCTGCAAGAATTTGTTGCCTCAAATAATCTACACCTGAAACACATAAACTCCCCCGACAATGCAAAACACCATCTCCTTCTTGGGAGAAAGCCTCTACTTTCTGATCTTTGACTGATTATTTCAACTTTACAAGACTGGGATCTCTATCCTACTTTTCTTTCACCTCAGAAACTAGGGATGATTCTAAGCTGTTCTGAACCCATATACTACCTGCTGCTGAATGGACTAAGTGGACTCTTAGTCTGGTAAGATGATGGACTTCCTAAGTTAACTTCTTCTTACTGTCCTCAAAATGAGCAACATTACCCATAGACAGTCTACAGAGAGTGTTGGCCACTACATTGGCCTTGCCCGAATAATAAAAATCACTTATATCATAATCTTTCAAGAGCTCTAAACACCTTCTCTGGTAAAGATTTAGTTCTGAGAAAATACATACTGAAGGCTCTTATGATCTGTGAACACATCTACATGAACACCGTATAAATAATGCCTCTAAATCCTTAAGGCAAAAACTACGACTGCTTACTCAAGATCATGAGTCAGATAATTCTTCTGATGGGGTATAAGTTGCCTGGAGGCGTAGGCTATGACCTTACCATGCTGCATGAGGACATAACCCAAACCTACTCTGGATACATCACAATACACTAAGAACCCATCTGAACCATCTGGAAGAGCCAAAACTGAAGCTGAGGAGAGTCGAGTCTTCAACTCCTGAAAACTCTTCTTGCAATGATCTGACCACTGAAACTTGACTTTCTTCTGAGTTAATCTGGACATAGGGGATGGAATAAAAGAAAATCCCTCAACAAACCATCTTTAATAGCCACCCAAACCCAAGAAAATCCTGATATCTAATGGAGATATAGGGCGAGGCTAGTATTTTTACTACTTCAGTCTTTTGAGGATCAACTCTAATGCCATCACCGAAAATGATATGACCAAGGAATGCTATTGACCTTAGCCAAAATTTTCACTTATTGAATTTGGCGACCAACTGATGATTTTTGAGAGTCTGCAATACTATTTTGAGATGGTCTGCATGATCACGCTCACTGCAAGTGTAAACAAGGATGTCATCTATGAAGACTATAATGATCATGTCCAAGTACTGCTTGAACACATGGTTCATCAAGTCTATGAAAGCTGCTAGGGCATTGGTAAGACTAAAGGACATAACTAAGAATTCAAGGTAACCATACCGAGTATGAAAGACTATTTTTGAAATGTCATATTTTCTGACTCTGAGCTGATGATAGCTTGATCTAAGGTCTATCTTAGAGAAATATATGGCACCTTAAAGTTGGTCAAACAATTCATCAATTCTGGGAATTGGATACTTATTCTTGACCATGACTTTGTTGAGCTGATGATAGTCTATACACATCCTGAGAGAACCATCTTTCTTGTGCATGAATAAGACTAGTGCGCCCCACGGGGACAAACTAGGTCTGATGAATCCTTTATCTAGGAGATCCTTCAACTACTCTTTCAATTCTCTAAGTTCTACTGGAGCCATTCTGTATGGCAGAATAGATATAGGCTGAGTATCTGGGAGAAGATTAATGTCGAAGTCTATTTCCCTTTTGGGAAGAATTCCTGAAAGATCTTTGGGAACGATATCTGAATAGTCATTCACTACTAGGACTGATTTGAGACTGGGAGTTTTGGGACTAGAGTCCTTAACTCGAACGAGATGATAGACACATCCCTTAGATATTATTTTCTATGCTCGAAGGTAGGAAACAAACTGACCCCTAAAAGCTGAAGTGCTACCCCCACTATAGGACAGGTTTATTTAGGAACTAAAATTGGACAACACTATTTTTGAAGTTGACTGAGGCATCACAGGAATAAAGCTAATCTATGACTAGAATTACATCAAAATCAGTCATCTCTAATTCGACTAAGTTTGCTGAAGTGACTTTCTGAGATACCATAATCGGAGAGTTTCTGTATACCCGTCGGGCTATGATAGTTTTACACACTGGGGTAGATACTAAAAAGTGCTATAGTAGAACTTTGAGATTGACTCTAAAATAAACTGCTATATAAGGAGTAACAAAAGACAAAGAATCTCCTAGACCTAGCAAAGCATAAACATGCAAGTAAAATATCTGTAAAATACGAGTAGCCATATTAGGAGAATTTTCCTGATCTTGTTGGGACTGAAAAGCATAGATTCTGTTTGGTTGTTGCCCACTAGTAGCATTGGAAGAGGTACCCTTCTGATTTGAGTGACCGAGCTTAGTTAGAGGGTGATTACGCTAACCATTAGGACCTGGCTGGGGACAATCTCGGATTGTGTGTCCTGGCTTGCCATAGCCAAAGCAAATATCACTTCCAGCTCTGCAAGTACCCTAATGGTTCTTGCCATATGTTTGACAAAGAGGATAGGTACGGGTACTACTAAAACTACCCTGAGACTTAGATCCTGGTGCCCTATCTCTGTTATCATCTCTGAACTTCGTCACTGGAGCACTGGCTGAGGAAGGAGCTGGGATGGATGACTTTGAGCAGAACTAAGAACGATTTCCACCCTATAACTTAGGCTGAGCAAAGTTAAAGCTACCTGTCCTTGCTCTCTTATTCTACTTCTCTCTCATTTTAATCTTCTGCTCTTCTATCTATTGAGCATGAATCATAAGCCTAGATGTATATATCTCACCAATCAACATTGTAGATCTGCACTCATTGACCACACTATCATTCAACACAGAAATAAACTTACTTATCTTGGCCCTGCTATCTTCCACCACATAAGGAGCATATCTAGCTAGTTGAGTAAACTTAAGAGAATACTCTTTCACTGTCATATAGACCTGCCTGAGGTTGATAAATTCTAACACCTTAGCTTCCCTTAGCTCTAGGGGAAAGAATCTATGAAGAATAGTAGTGACAAATTCCTCCCATTCTATGGGTCTTACATTTGTACCCCTCTATGCTTTCCACTGTTTGAACCATGTGTGAGACACATCCTTTATCTGGTATGCAGTTAACTCAGCACTCTCAACAGTTGACACCCCCATGATATCAGTAACCTTCTAAACCTGATCAAGAAATTACTAAGGGTCCTCATCTGACTTAGACCAGAAAAAGGATGGAAGATTCATTCAGGTGAAGTCCCGAATCCTAGCTGCAGCTAAATTGGCCACTAGGTTGGATGGAACAGCAGTTGACCATCATTCTAAAGAGCAACTGAGTTAGCAAGAGTAGTGAATGTAGCTCTAAACTCTGCATGAGAGACATATTCATCCAAGGGATCTTCTTGGATGGGCTGAGGGGCTGACTTCTTTTCGTTTCTTCTTTTGGGAGGTATGTTTTGTAAATAAAAGTGAGAAACAGATTAGATCGAGGTTCAAATTTGAGCTCATTCTCACAGGCACGACATTAATACTGAAAGAAAGGAAACTGTTCCTAAAACATTTTATAGCCTCATATATGTAAATGTGGTGCACAACACACCCATGCACAAGACTCTACTAGATGCCACTTTCAACTTTCCTAGGATACTATTGAAACCTAGCTCTGATACCAAGTTTTTAACGCCCCAAATTTGGTATCTGAAACACTACACGGTGCTTATGACCCCAAAGGACCACAAGCTAACCCAAGACTAATATCTGTAACTGGGCACTACATAATATACTGTATAAATGCGGAAAAAGATAGAAAGGCCATAAGGATGAAATATTTGATAAAACATAACATCTAGAAATACGATATATCAATACCCAAAACAAAACTGAAATAACTATCTGAACATGCTATAGTCTAGAAGCCTCTAAACTATCAAAAAAACTATGGAGTTGATGGGACATTTCCCCAACTAACTCTGAACTATTAAAATAATAAAGTAATAAATAATCATGTATCCTTGAATGATGAGAACTTACTGCTAGTTTGGCTGCTGAACGTATGATCTACTAAGGATGCTTTGGAGCTCCTACTTCTAAACCTATGTTATAAAAACACCATAGCACAAATGCGTCAGTACGATTGAATGTACTGGTATGCAAGTGAGGTAGGTTGAATGCAAAGGGTTTATATGAATGAACAATACTATCTGACTGAAATACATAAATGTGAGAATACAAGCATGAATACGTGAACTGTGACTGAACTGTGACTGAGATCATGACATCACTAAATCTGAATATTGATAACATAAGTTTGTATAAATGATATAGTATTATCTGAATGACTGTGTCTAACAGTCCTATTTCTGATGGAACTAGCTGAGTTTCGTATTGAACTAGGTGAGTGTATCTAACAGTCCTAAATTCTGTAAACCTATCTGAGTTCTATTACTAAGACTGAGACTGAGACTGTAACTGTAGGAGGTAGTCATCTAACTGAAATGCCCTAAATAAGATAATATGATTAAGTCAGGGTCCAATCTGTAACCCCATTAGGAAGGGTGTCAATACCGCGCCACTGGTAAGGATAAGCTATGAGTAATCCCTCATCTAACAGGTACTCTAAGGAGAACGGTGGGACCCTCATCTAACAGGTTAAGTTACCTCATCAACCCTCACCAAATAATTTAGATGTCTCAACCTACGTTGGCTACGTAGTTCTGGAGCGCAAGGATTGCTTCTAAGAATCACACCCTCTACTCGCAGGTGAGTTCCCATCCTTGGGCTCACTCAGTGCTGAATCCTACTCCCATCTGATTAGACACTGAATTAATTATACTGGACTAACTGGACTGAGTGCACTGAGTTCCATTGACTGGCGAAATACTACTGAGATTACTGAATTTCTGAGATTACTGAGTTTATTGAGTTTTTTTGAGTCACATGATTGACTGAGTTCTATTAATCATGGCTTGACTAAGAGTATCTGGAAAATATGACATTGGCTCTAGGCACACAGCTAAATTGTCGGGTACAAGTAACCACAAGACTCGATAGCATAAAACTGACAAGACATGACACTTCTTGACACATTACCAGAGTCAACATTTCATAGTACAATCATTGGGGATTTTCATAAAGTATTCACATGCTATAAGCTTACACATGAATAGGAATGCATGTAAACATATCATAATTTCATAATCCTAATCTGATGAAAATTATGTCAATCCATTACAAAGCATAACAATAACGTGGGAGTCATATCTAACATAAGGGAGAAACATGGCTTCATCAATTTCGGTCACAAATGAATATTGAACTAATAATTTATGGCAACATTTTACACTTCCAATGCAAGAATTTCAACCACATACTAACATATTTTCATGATAGACATTAAGAACTTCACCTTGGAAATCAAACAACAACATATATATATGGATATAATTTGATTCATATCATGGAATCCATAGTTTATATTTCAAATAGGGTTTCTTGAGCTTCTTAGGTGAAAGGAACACATGAATCAACACTTGGCATACCTGGGTGGATGATTTCTTAAAGATTGGTGGAGGAGAGCTTGAATTCTTGAATTGGAATCAAACACCTAGGGTTTCTTGTTCTTGGGGATTGGTCTTTGAGGGAAACCCTAACTTGGTGTTATAGATGAATAATGAAGTTATGAACTCTGGTCTGGTATAATTAAGGTTAAAACAAGTGAAAAATGACCAAAATACCCTTTTAGAAGCGGCTTAAAATTGCTAATCGATCGATCCTAACCGTTGCATTTGGCCAGAACCTGAATTTTTTGCCTCGTCTGCGACGGTTTGGGCAATGGTCTATCAATAGCACGATGGTCTATCAGTCCTGCCCATCGTACTTGACCAGAAGTTTGGTTCACTGCCTTAGTTGCAATGGCTTGGGTAACGGTCCGTCACTAGCTCGACGGTCCGTCGGCTTGACAGTCGCTTCTGGGTAGTTCCGACAGTTCTCTATAAAACGTCTATAACATTTTACTCCAATACTAGATTTGGTTCAAAATTTGGAAAATTCTATTTGATTTAAACTTTAATTATTTAGGAAGTCATCACTAACTCTTCTGGAGACTAGATTTGACTTAAAGAATGTTTGGGGTATTACAATATTACTCCCCCTGAGTAAATCATCCAAAATTACCAAAGAAAACCAAAACTCAAGGTCAAAATAAAATAACCACTACGAGGCGCATGGGCTATCATCTGAACACTTATCAACTATAATCTAACCGACGTCTAGAAAACCGAATTGGCAACCACCGAGTAGGCTCAACCAACCTATAAATGAAATCTAATTAAGGACAAGCCTAAAACAAAAGTTGCAAGCTAGCTCTACAATACTAAGGTGAAATCTTAATATCAAGGCTGAACAGCTCAACCTCAAATATCTAAATCAAAACTACCAATATGTAGGAATTAGTGCTCCATATTTATCATACTTACAAATCATGATTGCACGGTGTCAAATCAAAAATTGAGCCAATAAGGCTATATCAATGGCAACTATTTCAAATAGACTTTAGTATCCAAATCTGACATATACGAGATACACCATACCAAGCCACAGCCGAGACATATCCGTAGAGTAAAATCACCATAGGGATAAACACTGATTGGTAATCTCAAGCAACCAACTCTATATCATTTGGAGGTAATAAAATATAGCCGCAAAATAGAAATTATGCCTAAGGAAAAATTACTGTCTAAAATTGCATATAACCTACTCCATATCTGCTGGAGTGCATGAACTATCCAAACATACTCAAAACCTTCCCAAGGCTAAAAATCACACCAAAAATGGCAAAAGCTATAGCAACTTAGAAAAATATAGCTTACTCCATCTAGTCAAGGAAATATCCATAAGCACGTATCATCAAGGAGAATCACTCCACCAATCATCACTAGGCCAAACAAATGCTTAAATGGGATTTCCTAAATCAACCATAGAACAATATCATTGAAGAAGAAATACCAATCTCAAAACCAAGGTCAAAGTCGAGACCATCACTAGAGTACCAACAACTCAAGATAAAGAGTTTCTAATTTTCCAACTTAAAAAGCGATCATAGTTAAGGACACTTGCCACTAACTCTCTAACACCACAAAAGGAAAAACTACATCACAACCACCAAAAGAGTATCTAATTTCCATACTAACACCAAGGCAAACTTTACTAAGGGTACAAATCTAACATACATATAAGATGAATCCATGACATCTCAACATCAAGATCAAAATAGCTATTGAACAATGACATATCCACAAATGAAGGACGAACCTCAAACTGGTCCATCTCATAAATGGGTTATACTGAAAAAGATAGACAAAAGAAAATCCTTTGCAACCCAGTTGGTAAGTCTAAGAATCTCAAACTCAAAAATGGGGAACATAACTACAGTGTTGACTTAAAATCCATGACAACCAAGGAAGGTCACTTACCTACGATACCACAATACATATATGAATCAATCTAATATAACTAACCAAGAGGGAGCACTGTCAACGTTGACGTGATTGGGGAAAGAAATCAGCAAGTCGGCTATATATAATCAAGCCACCAAATATTATCACAGGAAAATAAAAGCCTAACTAGATAACACTAGTCCATATAACTACCCAGTGAGAATCAAATTCACCATGTAATAACATATGGTAATACCATTAGTAATATCAATAACCTCACACAGTGATAACAATAGTAACATCAATATCAATATAAAAATTCTTAACAGGCAGTACAAAAATAAATATCAATACATGTACCACTGGAGGGCCACAATAGTGCTAATGTGGCAAAGTAAATGGGACTCGAACCTATAACCACTCCTTTAGGGAAAAACATCCATATATATCTACTCCATCCACTACTAAAAGAAATAAACAATGGAGTGGTAACATAATCATGAATTTAACAATGAGGTACATAATGACCGATATAAATTTATCAAAGCATATAATCATCAAGGCATATTTTGGGGATCTATGAGACCTGGTGGGGCTTGTTGATTGTCATCACCATTTATTCATATTCTAAAAATATGTAGAGCTTGAGTTAAAAGAAGAATAAATAGAGATATACTCTATCATAGAAAATGAATCATGAAAAAAATAAGACTTTCCTAAAATTTTGCTTAGCCTCTTCATCATAGGTGGGTGGCATACTTCATAACAAAGAATGAGACTCTACTTAACACGTCTTTCAAACACCATAGGATACTTTAATCCTAATGTTTTATTACCAAGTTTTTCATGAACTGAGTCTACACTCTATACATACTACAATGCTTAGAGCTACAAGTAACCCCAAGCATTAACATAATAATATATAATGTTTATAACTACTTAAATATACTGGAAGATAACTTGATATGATAAGATAAAACTGAAACAAGGTGAAATTAAAAGCTATGTCTAAAACAAACTACAAAGCTAAAATGTCTACTATTTGTCTCTACTAAATAATGAATTGTTAGGACACGTACTCATCTAACTCTAAACCAATTGAAACTAAAATGATATGCTATATTAAAATAATATTGAAGTCTTTTCCTTTAATGATGAGGACTCACTACTATCTGTTATTAAGAGAAAGTATATTGTTGAACTAACCACGAGCTTGATGTTGAGTGCCAGACCTATATCATAAGATGATACTAAACAATAATAATGTATAAAATTAGTACTTTGAATATACTGAGAATATGATATATGCAACTATAAAATACTTATATGCTAAACTGAAATACAAAATTGTATTCATATGTTAAACTGAAAAGTATGACCAAATGCATAAGCTGAACTAAAGTACGAAGACCCTATTATAAATTCCTTTAAACTAATCTAATGAATAAATATGAAAAGTCATAGTTTAAAGTAAGGAAACTAAACTGAGGGTCATTTACAAATTACTAAGTCTGAATCTATGAAAATCCTTCTAACAAACAAAAATCATATGAGGCAAATGTGGAGTTCGATGTTTATACATCATTAAAGGGGCCTAATATAGCTTGATAGGGTATAAAGGATTGGACGATATACTAACTAATTGATTCCTAACTAAGAAGGTTAATTTAACCTATGGTGGCATTTACTTCTAGAACTGCGTTCTCTAAATTCAAATCAAACTCGGTGATAAGTACTACTCCTAAATTGAGTTAAAGTAATAACTTATAAACTTGTTATACAAAAAATTAAATTAAAATATACTTTAAATACAAGTATCTTTATGGTATGTATAACTAAAAATATTTCATATTTCTATCAATGGACACTAATATAATTGTTCATACTAAAATTATTAAATAATAAGACTGTGTTATAACACACCGAGCTTTATGACAAAAAATCCATTCATGTAAAAATACTGTGAAATCAAGCTAAGTATCTATTTACGAAACATTAGGTTGTGCAGGATACTAAAACTATGAAAAATCTATACCTTTAGTGTAGGAATCATGAAGGAACTAAAATAATAGAGAAATCATCAATTGAATGAAAACTATAAAATTAATTTGTAAGAAATCTAAGAAATTTTGAGTTATTTGAGACTCAATGGGTGAGAAGTTACTCATTATGAAATCCTATAGAAAGTTAGTTCATTAGAGAGCTTAAGGAGGAACCTAGCTTCTTAGGAATTGAAAGAATTGAATCAGTCTTTTATTTTTTTCTTTAAGTTTAGAATGGAATTAGGGTAAAATGTTGACCAATACTTGTTAATGCCGCTTTTTAAGAACTTAAATGATGTAGTCTAGGGAGTTAATGAAGTGGTAAAGATAAAAATACCCCACATGAAACATAACTGATATGTTGTACCCAGTCATCATGGGTCAACATAATGATTCATTGTGTTACACCATGATTTGTTGTTGGACTCACTGTGATTGGATGAATTTCTAGTCCTAGGCATGACTAGGAAACAATTACTCATTGTTATAGATGACTTTATGTTGACTCATCCAAATTGGACCTCAAATTTTTGTTTTGTCTTCCTAATGTGCCATGAATTTATGACACTTAAGATGCTTAAAATTATGAATAATTGAAAGTAAGAGGGTATTTTTCTGTGGATATGTTGAGTTTTCTTCTATTTTAAAGATAAAAAGGATCTAAGTAGGAAAATGCTTATTATTGGATACCAAGGGCATCAGAAGAACAAATACACGACCGTGGGATCTAACCATGTCATACTAAGGCAACCGTAACTTGATCTAGAGGATAAGTCTCAAGTGTTGCTCAAATGAGAAATTTCCATCAGTGAACATTGATCATATGATCATGGGAAATAAGTTCAGATCGAAGCATCCTATGATCATAAATTGATGTAATGATCGTAGTATTAGGTCATGGGTAGGAAGTTTAGATTTGCTAGTATGGTCAAATGACAACATATTATGGCCACAGGTTGATACCATCAAAACAAAGTGAGAATCATACCAGTGAATATTTGAAGATCAAAATCAATAATTCAAACAATGAGCACCAAAGGATGATCATGGGTTCTAACCACAATCATGCTGTAAAACCCTACAAAATTCGCTCATAATTTGAGCCTTAGAGCATGTTCAGCGAAGTGTTATTTTGGTCTTAAAAGTTTGAGAGGTATCTTTCAAAGTGTGAAATATTTTTAACTATGAGGAATTTACCTAACAAGACTTTTTTT
Source organism: Capsicum annuum (assembly GCF_002878395.1). Taxonomy (NCBI): domain Eukaryota; kingdom Viridiplantae; phylum Streptophyta; class Magnoliopsida; order Solanales; family Solanaceae; genus Capsicum; species Capsicum annuum. Next base: position 80,590,716 of record NC_061118.1, on the reverse strand, counting down.
CATGTAGAGCATTGAGTTAGTTTTCCAACGATACCAATTTCGTCAAAATGCAACATCAAATGAGAAAGTTATGGCTGTTTTACTGAACATTATTGGAATTGCCCAGGTTTGATGGACGATACGATGAACTGCCATTCTACAATGGACCATCAATCATCCCATCAAAACCAAGGAAGTGACCCCTTTTTCTAGCTATCATGCGATGGACAAAATGACAGACCGCCCACTTTTTGATGGACCATCCCTTTGATCATCGTTCAGAGGAAGTGTGGCCTCATCCTTGCCATCGTGCGATGGAAAAAATGGCGGACCATCAAAATTTTGACGAACCATTGCTTATACCATCGTAGCTATATAATATGTCCCTTTTTCTGGCTAGCTTACGATAGATGATCCGATGGATCGTCAATTCGACCGTCGTACCCCCCGTTCAGTATTTTAAACCCATTTTTGAAGGGATATTTTGGCATTTTACCCACTTTTAAACCCTTCTATACATTCTATGCAAAGCAGCTTCCTCATTTTCCCATCTCTAACACTAATGAACTAGGGTTTTCTCCTCCAAATCAAATTAAAACAAAATTCTTCTCCAAGGAATCTAAGAGCTCACCATGGATTCTTCAAATTGAGTTGAGATTCAAGTTCCCTAAGTCAAGTATGGAAAGAACCCTCTCTTTCAAGGATAAGAAGAAGAGTTTAGAGAAAGCTTGTTCATCCAATAACATAATCTAAGGTTTGCGGGGTTTTGAAAAAGGAAAACCCTTTCACTATTGTGCCCAAAGGCTTATTTACATCATGATTATACTGAAATCTATGAGATTTTACATGAATTTAAATTGGGGTTTTTCATCCAATATGATTGAATGTATAATCTTGATATTTCTCCTGAATTAAGAGTCAAATGGCATGATTTTTGTATGTTTTATTCAGAATTTTGAGTTGGGTATGAATCCCATGATTTTACTTCTTGAAAAGCTAATATTTGCAATGTTTGAGATATTGAAGCATATCACTATATTGAGATTTTGAGACAAATTACTAAAATTTCTAGATTTCAGCATGATTTAAGAATCTATATGCTATATATTATGATTTTATTGAGTTATAACTTGAGTTTGAACTATGGGTTAGTAAGACCTCTATAGGACTTGTGAATTTGTGAACTCTTGTGCTATAAGCACCCATGATTTGAGTATTTTGAGATGATTGAGAAATGAATTGACCTAATAGTCTGGGAGTTGTGAAATCCACTTCTCTATATGAGATTATTTATTTGATTATTACGTTTGTCGTGAACCATGAGATTATTCTAAAAGTGAATTTTTTTGAGATGAGCGTAGATAATCCAAAGGGAGTAGTATTTAACACCGAGTAGGTAAGTTACTACGGTTTATTACCCCAAAACTTTGTGCCACCGTAGGTTGGGCCTGAGGCTGAGTTTATGATTATTGGACCTAAGGCCGAGTTGATATTGGCACCAAGGCCGAGTTTCGTTTAGTGATCATAGATAGTGGGTAGAATTTGATGTATTAGGTTTTGATTTTTTCATAAAAAAGTTGAGTTGTAACCTTGTGAGTCTAGTTTTGGTATTGAGCAAATTCATATTAGAGTTATATTCTACCTTATTTTTTTAGATTTTATGCATTTTATTCAATTATTTATGTGTGATGCAAAGTGAAGGGTTAGCTTGGGATCACTTATGACCCTAGGCACCGTGTAGCATCATGAGGGGTGATTTTGGGTTGTTACGGATTGTATCAGAGCATAGGATTTATGTGTCCTAGGGTGTCTATGAAGCCGTGTCTAGTAGAGTCTTATGGAACAGTACGGAGATGTCTGTATTTTTCTTCGAGAGACTATAAGGCATTTAGGAAATATCTCCATTCTTTCGACTCTTTGATCATTTTATAGAGAGATTCTCTATATGCTTATGCAGATTGTCAACTTCCTCTTTTTAGGACATCTCTGTCTTTTTTCAAGGTATCATATATAGTCAAGATTAAATCTTTACAGATAGTAGCGGTATTGTAATTGAGTTAGAGGTACCCCATTAGGGTTTTTGAGTTTCAATGATTGAAGTGCTTTATTCATGATTCATAAAAGTCGGGCACTAAGCCCAAGTCGGAGATGCTTTCAGATTCCTCCTCAGTATCCATGATGTGAAGCTATGCTTCCTTATCCATGTATTACTCTTGAGATATCATTATTCCTATATTCCAATTCATTCCCAGAGAGCGTTCTTATATTGGCTAGTAAGAAGCTTAAGAAGTCTCTTAAAGCAGCTTGATAAGAGCCTTGTGGTATGTTAGGAGTCCCTCATGATAAAATTTATTGCCTCACTCTTATGAGTCTTACAAGTGAAACAGAATGAGATGTGTATTCTTAGATCATTGAATATTGTGTGTCATGTCTCTATCTTTTGCAATATGTAATCTTATTATCATTGTCTTTTTGAAAAGAAAAAAATGAAGTCTATTGAAGCCGTGTGGGGCTCTTTTGATTCACTAGCATAGTTGTTTTGTTATTTATATTATTTTCTTATTTAAAACACAAAACCAAAGTCTACTGAAGCTGTGTGAGGCCTATTTTGATTCACTAGCAGCTTATTATGGATCCTGTTGTTTTTGTGTTGGTTGGAATTGGGGGTTTAGAGTGGTGGTGACAAGAAAAGCGGTAAGGTCCATTTATTAAACTTATACGTATATATATGTAGATGAATTTTGTTTCACATGTGTGGGCTATTAATAAAGTATTGTGTCCTTACTTGTTTATTTGTGTGAGGTAGAGATAGAGTCATTAGTTAAGGGGAAAGATTGTTTGTTGATGTATGAAGAGAGTTTTTGATGGTAAATTTTGCATTGAAAGGTATAAGTTATTGCTGAAAGTACTTGGTAAATAGGTGTTGTTGATTTAGGCACCCCTGAGATTATAGGTTGGAGTTTAGTTGAGACTTATAGAGCAACGATCTATGTTGGGATTGTATAAATAGGTGGATAGTAATGATGTGTAGAAGGAGGGTGTGTAGATGGATTGGAAATAAGTTGGGCCATGTGATTGTGATCAATTATTATTGGTTATGAAGTTTGAGTGGGTATGTGAATTTGATATTTTATTTCATGATGTCTGAGTGAGATTAGCGCTAGACACTAAGCTTGAATGATTGGTGGTCATGAAAATAGAGGCGACGATTTCTTGTTTAATGGTACTAGTTATAGGGAAGTGATCTAATAGGTTTCAACAATGTGTGCAAGGGCCTAAGTTTGTTTGATTCAAAATCAAGTTTGATGTTGTATGTATGATGTAGAAGTATGCCCAAGGTGATATGGGGCTGCTTTGTTCTCGAGGATTATTGCATGTTATCTGTTAGTAGTAATGCTGAGTTGCTAGGTGGGACTAGTGAGATTATGAATGAAGGTGTTGTTCATGATTTTGATTCTTTTGGCTTAGAATCATAAGTTAATGGCAATGTAGTGGTATACTATGGCAGGAGTGGTATGGTCCGTCAAAGAATGAGAGATACCCATTCTAAGCATTAAGTAGTAAATGAAGACTATTGGGATTATAGATGGATAATGTGTATCTCAGAAGGTAACTTTATGAGTTGGCATTACGCTTTGGGGAGTGATGTGATAGAGCATGACGTGGGGTAGTTATAGCTGATTGAGGACATGACCCTGGATAGGATGATTTGGATGAAAAGCATTAGGATAGAGGGCTAAGGGTATAGATGCATCGTAGTCGATAATTAGGTGGACTTTGATGTCCTTCGTTTGACAATGTGCAATTTTTTGTGAATGTCATACCTATGTTGTTTTATGGTGTCCTATGATTTGAATGCTTTTGGATGCTGCCATTTTGTCCTGAGCTGGAGGTCTATTGGAAACAACCTCTCTACTCCTTTATGGGTAGTGGTATGGACTGCGTACAATCTACCCTTCCCAGACTCCACTAATATGGGAATATATTGAGTTTGTAGTTGTTGCTATTTTATGCTTTGAAGTGCAGTCATTCGGGTTAAGTTCTTTTATTTATGTGCATTGTTATATCCCCGACTTTAGAGCAAGGTGATGACAGTCGGACCAGAGTTCATGTGGTAGTTTACCACCTTGGAGCGATGGCTTAAGTCTAAGAGGGAGATGATAGAACAGATAACCGAGTCAAACCTTAAGACTCTAATGGATATACCAGTGAGTCATAGAGTAGCTTCGAGAAGGATTGATGCTTGTACCTAATCTCATTTTAGTGCTTTTTGTTGGCCCAGTACCTGCTCATGTTATACATTTCTGTTCCATTATCCTAATTCATGTTCACCCATATGATAGAGAATTATGTACTTTCCTAGTCCTGAAATAAGGGGTTCTAGTGCATTTGGCAGTCGGGATCACATCCGATGAGTTTCGAACACCAAATTTAGATCATGCAACTCATGACTTAAGTACTCGAGCAATGCTTTTAGTGATTCGCGAAGCCCAGATTTGTATCCTGCATATTCTTGGGTAAACTGCTTTGATAAGTTTGTGATGTTAAAGGCCTCAAGAGTTAGTTGAGTGCCAAGTAGGTGCAATGTCCCTTCATACTCCAAGTCCTCATGTTATAACTTTTCAGCGACCTCATGTTAGAACCCTTTTATAAAGTTCAAAGATTTTTATATTTATGAGTTTTCATGATTTATGTGAGTTGATATTGATGTTCATGCTTTGATTGAGTTGTTTACAAGGTTATCAAGCTTTGACCCTAGTATGTGATATTCATGTGATGTCCATGATAAACCCTTTTCACATTGCTTATTAGATGATGTGTTCATGGCAATTGAGTGAAGAAATTATTGAATAAGCAATCATTCTCCCCATATGTTTGATGAAATGCTTATGTGAAGGAATTAGAGCTAATACGGCATGTTGACTAGGAACCCCACCCTCCCAATTTGTGTGCAAGATCATGCATGCCAAATGTTTGTTGAAATGCCTCAGTGAATGAATTGTGACACGATAGTTTGGAATTCACCCAATTAGGTGCTCTTTGATACATGCTAAGCCTTTGATACATGCTAGGTGTTTGATGGATGAGCTGTGACGTGATATGAAGTTTCCCCAATTATGTGTTCTCCGATACATTCTAAGACCCCAACGACATGCTAAGTGCTTCATGCAAGACCTTGTTGAATGGAATGTGACCCAATAGCATTTCCCCCCCTCCCCAAAGTTATCGTATGCTTATAACCCTAAATGATTGAAGTGATGCCTTAGTAATTGTGATGGTGAACGAATGCCCATAGTCATGAATGGTTATGTTTTACCTTTCTGTTATCGTGTACTGGGGGTATATGTACCCGACAATTTAGCTACTGTCTAGAGCCCATGTTCATTTTTGCAATGATCTCAGTCGAGCCATGATTCTCAGAACTTCACGAGTTATAGAACTCAAGACTCTCAAAAAGTTACAGAACTTAAGTAATCTCGGTATCGTTAGCACTCTAGCCTCGGTTGTAACTTTGCACAGATCTAGTAGTATACTCGTGTTCAATTCAAACCTCTATAGTATTTGAGTACTCTTTTTAAAGTTCAGTAATATTTCATCAGATAACAGAACCAAGCAAATTTGGCTATTTATATGAGTCGACTTAATTAATCAGCTTCAGTACTGTCAATTCTCGAGGTTACTCTCTGGAGAGGAATGACCTCAATCTCTATACTTAGTTATCTATATCGAAAGGTCCAGTTATTCAGTATCAGTGTTATCGGACCCCGAGAGCATCCGCCAGATAGCTTGATCTCAGATTCAGTTTAGTGTCCTTATTATTCCAAGATCATCCACTAGATGGACTTGATCCCAGTAGCGTCTTTAATTGAGTATTCCCTTTACTAGATTTAGGGGTTACCCGTTAGATAGGCTTGATCTCAATTTCAGGTTCAGTTGATTATCTTCTTTGGATGATTCAGAGATTTCCCCACTAAATAGGTCTGGTCTCATACATTATCATTTCTCATCATTGATAGTAGGTTCAAGGATTATCTGTTAGGGAGGTTTGATCCCAGATTTAGTTAGTCAAAAATCGCAAGCGCTGAATACATCATGAGCTAACTCTTTGTTATAAGACTAAGGCAAGTTAGCCCAAATTTAGATGAAGGTAACACCCTTCCTTCATTCAGTTCCATTCTAATAAGAGATTCAGTATACAGTTGTTCCTATCATAAATAAATGCATTCTTCGAGTGTACCGGGTTTGAAAAGTTATAGATACAGCGTGACAAGTATTTCAGCTGTGCGCCCTCAGTTCTCTCTATTTTTCCTAGCATAACTATCGACATTCGAGGAAGAATGTCCCCAAGGGGGAAATATTGTAAAACCCCGTAAAAATCCCTCATAGTTTGAGCCTTTGAGCATATTGAGTGAAGTGTCATTCCGACCTTAAAAGTTTGAGAGGTGTCTTCCCAAGTGTGAAATGTTTTGAACCGTATGGAATTTCCCTAATATCAACTTTTTTTCATGTAGAGCATTGAGTTAGCTTTCCAACGATACCAATTTTGTCAAAATCTGACGTCAAATGAGGAAAATATGGCTATTTTACTGAATATTGTTGGAATTACCCAAGTTTGATGGATGATTTGATGGACCATAAAGTCTGCGATGGACCGTGAATCATCCCATCGAAACCAAGGCAGTGACCTCTTTTTTTGGCCATCGTGCGATGGCCAAAATGATGGTCCGCTAATTTTTTGATGCACCGTCACTTAGACCATCGCTTTGAGGCAGTGTGGCCTCATCCTAGCCATCATGCGATGGCCAAAATGGCGCACCACCAAAGTTTTGATGGACCATCATTGAGACCATCATAGTGAGGCAGTATGTCCCATCTTCTGGCCAACATGTGATGGACGATCCGATATACCATAGAACTTTTGACTGACTATCGATTCGACCATCGTAGCCCCTGTTCAGTATTTTTGACCCAATTTTAAAGGGATATTTCGGTGTTTTCCCCTCTTTTAGACCCTCCTATATATTCTATGTGAAGCAGTTTCCTCATTTTCCCATCTCTGACACTAATGAGCTAGAGTTTTCTCCTCCAAATCAAATCAAAATAAAATTCGTGTCCATGGACTCTAAGAACTCACCATGGATTCTTCAAATTGAGTTGATATTCAAGTTCCCTAAGTCAAGTTTGGAAAGAACCCTCTCTTTCAAGGATAAGTAGAAGAGTTTAGAGAAATCTTGTTCATCCAATGTCATAATTTAAGGTATGTGGGGTTTTGAACAAGGGTAACCCTTTCACCCTTGTTCCCAAAGGCTTATTTACATCATGATTTTCCTGAAATCTATGAGGTTTTACATGAATTTGAATTGGGGTTTTTCACCCATTATTATTGAATGCATTATCTTGATATTTTCCATGAATTAAGAGTCAAATGGCATGATTTCTGCATGTTTTATTGAGAATTTACTGCTGGGTATAAACCCCATGATTTTACTTCTTGAAAAGCTAATATTTGCAATATTAGAGATATTGAAGCATATGACTATATTGAGATTTTGAGATAAATTGCTAAAATTCCCACATTTTGACATGATTTATGAATCTATATGCTATATAATATGCTTTTGATGAGCTTTAACTTGAGATTGAACTATGGGTTAGTAAGCCCTATTTGGGACTTGTGAGTTTGTGAACTCTTGTGCTATAAGCACTCATGATTTGAGTATTTTGAGATGATTGAGAAATGAATTGACCTACTGGCCCGAGAGCTTTGAAACCCACTTTACTATATGAGATTATTGATTTGATTATTTGGTTCGTATTGAACCATGAGATTATTCTAAAAGTGGATTTTTATTATATGAGCGCAGATAATCAAAAGGGAGTAGTATTTAGCCCGAGCGGGTAAGTTACTATGGTTTCTTACATAAAACTATATTCCATCGTAGGTTAGGCCCAAGGCCAAGTTTATGATTATTGGGCCTAAGGACGAGCTGATATTGGACCCGTGGTTGAGTTTCATTTAGTGATCACTAGACCCAGGTTATACTCCCTCGCAAGAGTATGATGCTCCTCTCCAACATGGGGTCTTTTCCTTAGGAGGACAAAATGTTGGACTCTATGTAGCTCGCGTGGTTTATGTCGGTTACGAGAACCTCCCTTGCCTTTCAAACTCGAGATTAGCTAGTTCCTCAAAAACCAAAGTATTTTCCCTCCCATGAGCTATTTTTCTACTAATGAGGTTGTAAAATGGTTTCCTAGCTAAAGTATTCCCTTGATATGAACTGTCTCTTCAAAAGGAAGTGTTTTTCCTTGATTTGGTATTTTCCCATGAAACCTTGAAATGAGTTATTTCACTAAACTAGAGTATCTTCCTTTTGAGATTAAATGATTTCCCTAAAGCTTGAAATGATATATTTTCCTAAAGTGAATGAAATGCCTTCAAGTATGTTTCAAAGTGATATAATTCCGAATTCCAAGTATTTGAGTTCTAAAAGAGTTATGAGATCTTGAGCACTAATGAAGTTTTACTCTACTTGAGGCATATACATGAGTTGATAGTATTGTTTAAAGCCCCTTTGGTCTTGTGTATTGAGAATAAGAGAAGATTTCTGATTTTAAGGTTAAAGAATGATGACTCACGAGATTTGGGTTATGTGCCTCATCTTACATGATTTATGAGCTTTACATTTGATTGATACTTGTTCAAGCTATGTGAGTCATCCCATATTGCATCCATGATTTGACTGAAGAAGGTTGATACTGTTTTATACATGTGCATTCACCCCCATATACTCAGTTTATTCCCAAGTACTGATCCACATATACGTCTATGTACTACATTGTATCATAATGTAGGTACAAATTGTAGCATATGTACCATGTCCGATCAGTTCGCAGCTTCCAGTTGGCCGGTGATGAGTCCTTTTGATTCAAGGGCTCGAGTCATGATACGGTTGAGATGAGTGGTATTTTCTCTTTCAGTCGTATTGATTCGGGGTGCTTGGGAGTAATGACCCAACTACCCATAGTCAGTACTTGTATAGGTTTCATAGATAGTGGGTAGAAGTTGATGTATTGGGTTTCAATTTTGTTGTAAAAATAGTTGAGTTGTAAACTCATTACTCGATTTTTGGTATTGATAAAATTCATATTAGAGTTATATTCTACCTTATTCTTTTGGTTTTATGCACTTAATTCAATTATTTATGTGTGATGCCAAGTGAAGGGTTAACTTGGGGTCACTTATGACCCTAGGCACCACGTAGCGTCCCGAGGGGTGATTTTGGGTCGTTACACATGCCTTCCTATCTTTTAATGCCACAGATCCAGATTTCCTATTTTATTTGGGATAAGAGTTATTTTGTCAGAAGCTCGACGGTCCGTCGGCCTGACCGTTGCTTCTGCGCAGTTTCGACAGTTTTCTATAAAACGTCCATATCATTTTACTTCGATACTGGATTTGGTATCAAAATTGGGAAAATTCTATCTGATTTAAACTTTAATCATTTAGGAAGTCATCACTAACTCTTCTGGATACTAGATTTGACTTAAAGAAAGTTTGGGGTATTAAATATTACTCCCCTTGAGTAAATCATCCAAAATTACCAAAGAAAACTGAAACTCAAGGTCAAAACTAAAATAACCACTACGGGGCGCATGGGCTATCATCTGAACACTTATCAACTATAATCTAACCGAAGTCTAGAAAACTGAATTGGAAACCACTGAGTAGGCTCAACCAACCTATAAATGAAATCTAAACAAGGACAAGCCTAAAACAAAAGCTGCATGCTAGCTCTACAACACTAAGCTGAAATCTTAATATCAAGGCTGAACAACTCGGCCTCAAATATCTAAATCAAAACTAACAATAAGTAGGAATTAGTGCTCCACATTTATCATACTTACAAATCATGATTCCACAGTGTTAAATCCAAAATTGAGCCAATAAGGCTATATCAATGCCAACTATTTCAAATAAACTCTAGTATCCAAATCTGACATATACGAGATAAACTATACCAAGCCACAGTCGGGACATATCCGTAGAGTAAAATCACCATAGGGATAAACACTGATTGATAATCTCAAGCAACCAACTCTATATCGTTTGGAGGTAATGAAATATAGCCGCAAAATAGAAATTATGCCTAAGGAAAAATCACTGTCTAAAATTGCATTTAACCCACTCCATATCCACTGGAGTGCATGAACTATCCAAACATTCTCAAAACCTTCCCAAGGCTGAAAATCACACCAAAAATGGCAAAAGCTCTAGCAACTTAGAAAAACGTAGCTTAAGCCGGGAACTAACCAATGTAATACTCCATCTAGGCAAGGAAATATCCATAAGCACATATCATCAAGGAGAATCACTCCCCCAATCATCACTAGGCCAAATAAATTCTTAAATGGGATTTCCTAAATCAACCTAAGAACAATATCATTGAAGAAGAAATACCAAACTCAAAACCAAGTCGAGACCACCACTAGAGTACCAACAACTCAAGATAAAGAGTTTTTAATTTGCCAACTTAAAAAGCGATCATAGGTAAGGACACTTGCCACTAACTCTCGAACACCATATAAGGTAAAACCACATCACAAAAACCAAAAGAGTATCTAATCTCCACGCTAACAATAAGGAAAACTTTCCCAATGGTACGAATCTAACATACATATGAGATGAATCCATGACATCTCAACATCAAGATCAAAATAGCTATCGAATAAATGAAATATCCACAAACGAAGGATGAGTCTTAGGTGTTGCTCAAATGAGAAATTCCTATTAGCGAACATCAATCATATGATCGTGGGAAAAAAGATCAGATAGAAGTATCCCATGATCATAAATTGATGTAATGATCATAGCATTAGGTCATGGGTAGGAAGTTTAGATTTGCAAGTATGGTCAAATGACAATATATTATTGTTGTAGGTTGACACCATTAAAACATACTGAGAATCATACCAGTGAATATTTAAAGATCAAAACCAATAATTAAAACCACGAGCACCAAAGGATGATCGTGGGTTCTAACCAAAATCATGCTGTAAAACCCCATAAAATTCCCTCATAATTTGAGCCTTAGAGCATGTTAAGTAAAGTGTCGTTCTAGCCTTAAAAGTTTGCGAGGTGTCTTTCCAAGTTTTAAATATTTTAAACCATATGGAATTTCCCTATTAATGACTTTTTTTTCATGTAGAGCATTGAGTTAGCTTTCCAATGATACCCATTTCATCAAAATCCAACATAGAACGAGGAAGTTATGGCCATTTTACTGAACATTGTCAGAATCACCCAGGTTTGATGGGCGATTCAATGGACCGTCAGTCTACGATGGACTATCAATCATCCCGTCGAAACCAAAGTAGTGACCCCTTTTTCTAGCCATCATGCGACGGCCAAAATGACGGACCGCCATTTTTTTGATGGACCATCACTTTAATTATTGCTCTGAGGCAGTGTGGCCTTATCCTGACCATTGTACGATGGAAAAAATGGCGGACCACCAAAATTTCGACGGACCATCGCTGATACCATCATAGTGAGGTAGTATGTCCCTTCTTCTGGCTAGCTTGCGATGGACGATCTGACGGACTGTCAAACTTTTGACGGACCATCAATTCAACTGATGCAACCCCCGTTTAGTATTTTAACCCATTTTTGAAGGGATATTTTGGTCTCTTCCTCTCTTTTAAACCCTCTTATATATTCTATATGAAGCAACTGCCTTATTTTTCCATCTCTAACACTAATGAGCTAGGGTTTTCTCTTCTAAATCAAATCAAAACAAAATTCTTCCCAAGGAATCTAAGAACTCACCATGGATTCTTCAAATTGAGTTGATATTCAAGTTCCCTAAGTCAAGTGTGGCAAGAACCCTCTCTTTTAAGAATAAGAAGAGTTTAGAGAAAGCTTATTCATCCAATGTCATAATCTAAGGTATGTGTGGTTTGAACAAGGGTAACCCTTTCACCCTTGTGCCCAAAGGTTTATTTACATCATTATTTTCCTGAAACCCATGAGGTTTTATATGAATTTTAATTGGGAGTTTTTATCCATTATTATTGAATGCATAATCTTGATATTTCCCTTGAATTAATAGTCAAATGGCATGATTTCTGCATGTTTTATTGAGAATTTACAGCTGGGTATAAACCTCACTTCTTGAAAAGCTAATATTTGCAATGTTTGAGATATTGAAGCATATGACTATATTGAGATTTTGAGATAAATTGCTGAAATTCCCAGATTTTCACTTGATTTATGAATCTATATGCTATATAATATACTTTTGATGAGCTTTAACGTGAGATTGAACTATGGGTTAGTAAGACCTATTCGGGACTTGTGAATTTGTGAACTTTTGTGCTATAAGCACCCATTATTTGAGTATTTTGAGATGATTGAGAAATGAATTGACCTAATGGTTTGAGAGCTTTGAAATCTTCTTCACTATATGATATTATTGATTTGATTATTGGGTTTGTGGTAAACCATAAGATTATTCTAAAAGTGGATTTATATTAGATGAGCACAGATAATTAAAAGAGAGTAGGATTTAGTACCGAACGGGTAATTTACTATGGGTTTTTACCCTAAAACTACGTGCCACCATAGGTTGGGCCTGAGGCCGAGTTTATGATTATTGGGCCTAAGGCCGAGTCGATATTGGGCCTGAGGCTAAGTTTTATTTAGTGATCACTAGAACTAGGTTATACTCCCTGGTAAGAGTATGACGCTCCTCCCCAACATGGGGTCTCTTTTTTACAAGGACAAAATATTGGACTCCATATAGCTCACATGGTTTATGTTGGTTACGAGAACCTTCCTTGCCTTCAAACTTGAGATCAGCTACTTCCTTAGAAACTAAAGTATTTTCCCTCCTTTGAGATATTTTCCTGCTAATAAGGTTGTAAAATGGTTTCCTAGCTAAAGTATTCCTTTGATATGAATTGTCACTTCAAAAGGAAGTGTTTTCCCTTGATTTGGTATTTTCCCATGATACCTTGACGATTTATTTTAACTAAACTAGAGTATCTTCCTTTTGAGATTGAATGATTTCCCTAAAGCTTAAAATAAGATATTTTTCTAAAGTGAATGAAATGCCTTCAAGCATATTTCAAAGTGATATGATTCCAAATTCCAAGTATTTAAGTTCAAAAAGAGTTATGAGATCTTCAGGACTAATAAAGTTTTACTCTCCTTGAGGCATATGCATGAGTTGATAGTATTGTTTAAAGCCCCTTTGATCTTGAGTATTGAGAATAAAAGAAGATTTCTGATTTTAAGGTTAAACAATGATGACTCACAAGATTTGTGTTATATGCCTCATCTTACATGGTTTATGAGCTTTACATTTGATACTTGTTCAAGCTATGTGAGTCATCCTATATTACATCCATGATTTGACTGAAGAAGGTTGATACTATTTTATACATGTGCATTCACTCATATATACTCAGTACATTCCCAAGTGCTGATCCATATATATGTCTATGTGCTACATTATCTCATAATTTAGGTACAAATTATAGCATATGTACCATGTCCGATCATTTTGCAGCTTCCAGTTGGAAGGTAATGAGTCCTTTTGATTCAAATGCTCGAGTTAGTGATATGGTTGAGACGAGTGGTATTTTCTTTTTTAGTCTTATTGAGTCGGGGTGCTTGGGAGTTATGACCTAACTACCCATGGTCAGTACTAGTAGAGGCTTCATAGATAGTGGGTAGAAGTTAATGTATTGGGTTTCGATTTTGTTGTAAGAAAAGTTGAGTTGTAACCTTGTGACTCTAGTTTTGGTATTGAGCAAATTCATATTAGAGTTATATTCCACCTTATTCTTTTGGTTTTATGCATTTTATTCAGTTATTTATGTGTGATGCCAAGTGAAGGGTTATCTTAGGGTCACTTATGACCCTAGGCACCATGTAGCATCCCGAGGGGTGATTCAGATTGTTACAGATAGTATCAAAGCACAAGGTTCAAGTGTCCTAGGGATTTATGGAGTCGTTTCTATTAGAGTCTTGCAGAATGGTATAGAGACGTTTGTATTTTTCTTTGAGAGGCTACAAGGAATTTAGGAAAGGTCTCCATTCTTTCGAGTCTTAAATCGTTCTATAGAGACATTCTCTATGCGCTTATGCAGATCCTCAATTTCTTTTATTTAGGATATCTCCACCTTATTTTTAAGGTATTAGAAATAGTCAAGCTTGAGTATTTATAGATAGTAGTTGGATTGTAATCAAGTTAGAGGTACCCCATCAGTGTTTTTAAGTTTTGATGATTAAAGTACTTTATTTGTTATTCATAAAACTTGGGCACTAAGCCCAAGTCAGAGGTACTTTCATATTCCTCCTCAGAATCCATGATGTGAAGCTATGATTCCTTACCCATGTATTACTTTTGAGATATCATTATTTTTATTTTCCGATTCCTTCCAAGATAATGTTCTTATATTGGCTAGTAAGAAGCTTCAGAAGTTTCTCAAAGCAGCTTGATAAGTTCCTTGTGGTGTTTTAGGAGTCCCTCATGATAGAAGTTATTGCCTCACTCTTATGAGTCTTGCAAGTGAAATTGAATGAGATGTGTATTCTTAGATCATTAAATATTGTATGTCAAGTTTCTATCTTTTGCAATTTGTAATCTTGTTATCATTGTCTTTTTGAAAAGAAGTCTATTGAAGCTATCTGAGGTGTATTTTGATTCACTAGCAACTTGTTGTGCATCCTGTTGTTCTTGTATTGGTTGGAACTGGGGGTTTAGAGTGGTGGTGACAAGAAAAGTGATAAGGGCCATTTGTTAAACTTATATGTATATATGTATAGCTAAATTTTGTTGCACATGTGTGGGATATTTCTGAAGTTTTGTGTCCTTGCTTATTTATATGTGTGAGGTAGAGATGGAGTTATTAGTTAAGAAATATTGTTTGTTGATGTATAAAGAGAGTTGTTGATGGAAGGTACAGGTTATTGATAAAAGTACTTGGCAAATGGGTGTTGTTGATTTAGGCACCCCTGAGATTATAGGTTGGACTTTAGTTGAGACTTATAGGGCTATGAGCTATGTTGGGGCTGTATAAATAGGTGGATAGTAATGATGTGTAGAAGGAGGTTGTGCTGATGGATTGGAAATAAGATGGGCCATGTGATTGTGATCGATTATTATTAGTTATGAAGTTCGAGTGTGTATGTGAATATGATCTTTTGTTTCATGATGTCTGAGTGAGATTAACGCTAGACACTAAGCTTGAATGATTGGTGGTGATGAAAGTGGAGACGACGATTTCTTATTTAATGGTACTAGTTACAGGGAAGTGATCTAATAGGCTTGAAAAGTGTGTGCATGGGCCTAAGTTTGTATGATTTGTAATCAAGTTTGATGTTATATGTATGGTGTAGAAGTATGCCCAAGGTTCCATGGGGTTGCTTATTCTCGAGGATTATTGTATGTTGTCTGATTAGTAGTAACACTGAGTTGCTAGGTGGGACTAGTGATATTATGAATGAAGGTGTTGTGCGTGATTTCAATTCTCATGGTTTAGAAATATAAGTTATAGGCACTATAGTGGTAGGATATGGAAGGAGTGGTGTGGTCCGTCAGAGAATTGGAGATACCCGTTCTAAGTGCTAAGTAGTAAATGAAGACTATTGGGGTTATAGACGGATGATGTGTATCTCAGGAGGTAGCTTTATGAGTTGGCATCACGCTTAGGGGAGTGATATGATGTAGCATGACTGAGGACATGACCCTGGATAGGAAGATTTGGAGAAAAAACATTAGGATAGAGGGCTAAGGGTGTGGATGCGTCGTAGTCGGTAATTAGGTGGACTTTGATGTCCTCGATTTGGCAATGTGCAATTTATTATGAATGTCATACCTATGTTGTTTTATGGTGTCCTATGATTTTAATGCTTTTGTATGCTGCCTTTTTCTCCTGAGCTGGAGGTCTATTAGAAATAGCCTCTCTACTCCTTTAAGGGTAGTGATATGGACTGCGTGCAATCTACCCTCCCCAGACTCCACTTATGTGGGAATATATTGGGTTTGTATTTGTTGTTATTTTACGCTTTGAAGTACAGTCATTCGGGTCAAGTTCTTTAATTTATGTGCATTGTTATATCCCCGACTCTAGATCAAGGTGACGACAGTCGGACCAGAGTTTATGTGGTGGTTTACCGCCTTGGAGCGATGGCTTAACTCTAAGGGGGAGATGATAGGATTGATAAATGAGTTAAACCTTAAGACTCTAGTAGATGTACCAGTGAGCCGTAGAATAGCTTCGAGAAGGATTGATGCTTGACCCTAATCTTATTTTAGTGCTTTCTGTTGGCCCAGTACCTGCTCATGTTTTAAATTTCTGTTCCATTATCCTAATTCATTTTCATGCATATGATAGAGAATTATGTACTCTCTTAGTCCTGAAATAAGGGTTTCTTGCGCATTTGGCAGTCGGGATCACATCCCATGAGTTTTGAACTCCAAATTCAGATTATGCAACTCGTGACTTAAGTACTCGAGCAATGCTTTTAGTGATTCATGAAGCCTAGATTTGTATCATGCATATTATTGGGCTAAACCGATTTGATAAGTTTTTGATGTTA
Organism: Capsicum annuum; assembly: GCF_002878395.1. NCBI lineage: Eukaryota > Viridiplantae > Streptophyta > Magnoliopsida > Solanales > Solanaceae > Capsicum > Capsicum annuum. The sequence continues at coordinate 80,574,128 of NC_061118.1, read as the reverse complement.
AAGGCCTCAAGAGTCAGTTGAGTGCCAAGTAGGTGCAATGTCCCTTCATACTCTAGGTCCTCATGTTCTAACTTTTCAGCGACCTCTTCCTTAGGTTGCGATAGAGATAATGGATAGTTGTGCTAATAGGAGAGAGTAGATGTGTCGTGTTGGGAAAGATAGTTGTATGTAAAGGTTGACTCTTGAGTCCCTCTTGTCTAAGAGACTCTAGAACCCTTTTCTGAAGTTCAAAGATTCTTATGTTTATGAGTTTTCATGATTCATGTGAGTTGAAATTGATGTTCATGCTACAATTGAGTTGTTTACAAGGTTATCAATCTTTGACCCTAGTATGTGATATTCATGTGATGTCCATGATAAACCCTTTTCACGTTGCTTGTTAGATGATATCTTCATGCGAATTGAGTGAAGAAATTATTGAATAAGCAACGCATGCTCCCCATATGTTTGATGAAATGCTTATCTGAATGAATTAGAGCCAATACGACATGTTGACTAGGAACCCCCACACATTTGTGTGCAAGATCATGCATGCCAAATGTTTGTTGAAAAGCCTCAGTGAATGAATTGTGACACGATAGTTTGGAATTCCCCCAATTAGGTGCTCTTTGATATATGCTAAGCCTTTGATACATGCTAGGTGGTTGATGGATGAGCTGTGACGTGACATGAAGTTTTCCCAATTATGTGTTCTACGATACATTTTAAGACCCCAAATACGAGCTAAGTGTTTGATGCAAGACCTTGTTGAATGGAGTGTGACCCAGTAGCATCCCCTCTAAGTTTTTGCATGCTTATAATACCTAAATGCTTAAAGTGACGCCTTAGTGATTGTGATGGTGAATGAATGCCCATGGTCATAAATGGTTATATTTAGCCTTTCTGTTATCGAGTCCTGGGGGTATATTTACTTGACAATTTAGCTGCTATCTAGAGCCCATGTCCATTTTTGTGGTGATCTCAGTTGAGCCATGATTCTCAGAACTCCGTGAGTTAAGAACTCAGTACTCTCAAAAAGTTACAGAACTTGAGTAATCTCGGTATCGTTAGCACTCTAGCCTTTGTTGTATACTTTGCACAGATCTAGTAGTATACACGTGTTTAATGCATACCTTTGTATTATTCGAGTACTCTTTTTAGAGTTTAGTAATATTCCATCAGATAACGAAACCAAGTGAACTCGGCTATTCATATGAGTCGATTTAATTAATTATCTTTAATACCATCAGTTCTCGAGGTCACTTACTGGAGAGGACTGACCTCAATCTCTGTGCTCATTTATCTATATCGAGAGGTCCAGTTATTCAGTATCATTGTTATCGGACCCCGAGATCATCCGCTAGATAGGCTTGATCTCAAATTCAGTTTAGTATCCTTATTATTCCAAGATCACTCGCTAGATGGACTTGATCCCAATAGCATATTCAATTGAGTATTTCGGGTTTAGTTAATTATCTTCTTTGGCAGATTCAGAGATTTCCCCACTAAATAGGTCTGGTCTCAGACATTATTATTTCTCATCATTGACAGTAGGTTCAGGGAACATCTGTTAGGGAGGTTTGATCCCAGATTTAGTCAGTCGAAAATCGTAAGCGCTGAATACATCATAAGCTAACTCTTCATTATAAGACTAAGGCAAGTTAGCCCAAATTTAGAGGAAGGTAACACCCTTCCTTTATGTTGTTCCTCTCTAATATGAGATTCAGTAAACAGTTGTTCCTATCATAAATAAATGCATTCTTCGAGTGTGCCGGGTTTGAAAATGTATAGATTCAGTGTGACAAGTATTTCAGCTATGCACCCTTAGTTATGTCTATTTTTCCTAGCCTAACTATCGGCATTTGAGGACGAATATTTCCAAGGGGGAGATATTGTAAGACCCCATAAAATTCCCTCATAGTTTGAGCCTTAGAGCATGTTGAGTGAAGTGTTATTCCGATCTTAAAAGTTTGAGAGGTGTCTTCCTAAGTGTAAAATATTTTGAACAATGTGTAATTTCCCTAATACCAAAATTTTGTCATGTAGAGCATTGAGTTAGCTTTCCAACAATACTAATTTCGTCAAAATCTGACATCAAACGAAGAAGGTATGGCTGTTTTACTGAACATTGTCGAAATCGCCCAGGTTTGATGGATGATTTGATGGACCATCAAGTCTGCGACAGACCGTCAATCATCCAAACGAAACCAAGGTAGTGACCCTTTTTTTTGGCCATCATGCAATGGCCAAAATGACGGACCGCCAACTTTTTGATGCACCATCACTTTGGCCGTCGCTCTGAGGCAGTGTGGCCTCATCTTGGCCATTGTGCGATAGACAAAATGGCGGACCTCCAAACTTTAGAAGGACCATCGCTGAGACCCTCGAAGAAAGGCAGTATGTCCCTTCTTCTGGCCAGCTTGCGACGAACGATCTGATGTATTGTTAAACTTTTGACAGACCATTGATTCGACTGCCGCAGCCCCCATTCAATATTTTTAACCCGATTTTAAAGACATATTTTGGTCTTTTACCCTCTTTTAAGCCCTCCTATATATTCTATGCAAAGCAACTGCCTCATTTTCCCATCTCTAACACTAATGAGCTAGGGTTTTCCTCTCTAAATTAAATGAAAACAAAATTCTTCTCCAAGGATCTAAGAACTCACCATAGATTCTTCAAATTGAGTTGAGATTCAAGTTCCCTAAGTCAAGTGTGGTGAGAACCCTCTTTTTCAAGGATAAGAAGAAGAGTTTAGAGAAAGCTTGTTCATCCAATGTCATAATCTAAGGTATGTGGGGTTTTGAACAAGGTTAACCCTTTCACCCTTTTGCCCAAAGGCTTATTTACATCATGATTTTCCTGAAATCTACGAGGTTTTACATGAATTTGAATTAGGGGTTTTCACCCATTATTATTGAATGCATTATCTTGATATTTTTCATGAATTAAGAGTCAAATGGCATAATTTCTGCATGTTTTATTAAGAATTTGCAGCTGGGTATAAAACCCATGATTTTACTTCTTGAAAATCTAATATTTGCAATGTTTGAGATATTGAAGCATATGACTATATTGAGATTTTGAGATAAATTTTTGAAATTCCCAGATTTTCACATGATTTATGAATCTATATGCTATATATTATACTTTTGATGAGCTTTAACTTGAGATTGAACTATGGGTTAGTAAGCCCTATTTTGGACTTGTGAATTTGTGAACTCTTGTGCTATAAACACCCATGATTTGAGTATTTTGAGATGATTGAGAAATGAATTGACCTAATGGTCTGAGAGCTTTGAAACCCACTTCACTATATGAGATTATTGATTTGATTATTGGGTTTGTGGTGAACCCTGAGATTATTCTAAAAGTGGATTTTTATGATATGAGCATAGATAATCCAAAGGGAGTAGTATTAAGCACCGAGAGGGTAAGTTACTACGGTTTCTTATCCCAAAACTATATGCCACCGTAGGTTGGGCTTGAGGTCGAGTTTATGATTATTATGCCTAAGGCCGAGTTGATATTGGGCCCGAGGCTGAGTTTCATTTAGTGATCACTAGACCCAGGTTATACTCTGTGTCAAGAGTATGACGCTCCTCCCTAACGTGGGATCTCTTCCTTAGGAGGACAAAATATTGGACTCCATGTAGCTCGCATGGTTTATGTCGGTTACGAGAACCTCCCTTGCCTTTCAAACTTAAGATCAGCTACTTCTTCGGAAACTAAAGTATTTTCCCTTCTATGAGCTATTTTCCTACTAATGAGGTTGTAAAATGGTTTCCTAGATAAAGTATTCCATTGATATGAATTATCTCTTCAAAAGGAAGTGTTTTCCCTTGATTTGGTATTTTCCCATGAAACCTTGAAATGAGTTATTTTCACTAAACTAGAGTATCTTCCATTTGAGATTGAATGATTTCCCTAAAGCTTGAAATGAGATATTTTCTAAAGTGAATGAAATGCCTTCAAGTATGTTTCAAAGTGATGTGATTTCGAATTTCAAGTATTTGAGTTCTAAAAGAGTTATGAGATCTTGAGCGCTAATGAAGTTTTACTCTCCTTGAGGCATATGCATGAGTTGATAGTATTGTTTAAAGCCCCTTTGGTCTTGAGTATTGAGAATAAGAGAAGATTTCTGATTTTAAGGTTAAAAAATGATGACTCACGAGATTTGGATTATGTGCCTCATCTTACATGATTTATGAGGTTTACATTTGATACTTGTTCAAGCTATGTGAGTCATCCCATATTGCATTCATGATTTGACTGAAGAAGGTTGATACTGTTTTATACATGTACATTCACCCCCATATACTTAGTATATTCCAAAGTACTGATCCACATATACATCTATGTACTACATTTTCACATAATGTAGGTATAAATTATAGCATATGTACCATGTCCGATCAGTTCGCAGCTTCCAGTTGGCAGGTGACGAGTCCTTTTGATTCAAGGGCTCGAGTCATGATACGGTTGAGAGAAGTGGTATTTCCTTTTTCAGTCGTATTGAGTCTGGGTTCTTAGGAGTAATGAACCAACTACTCATAGTCAGTACTAGTAGAGGCTTAATAAATAGTGGGTAGAAGTTGATGTATTGGGTTTCGAGTTTGTTTTAAAAAAAGTTGAGTTTTAATGTTGTGACTCCAGTTTTGGTATTGAGCAAGTTCATATTAGAGTTATATTCCACCTTATTCTTTGGGTTTTATGCATTTTATTCAATTATTTATGTTTGATGCCAAGTGAAGTGTTAACTTGGGGTCACTTATGACCCTTGGCATCGCGTAGCGTCCCGAGGGGTGATTTCGGGTCGTTACACATGCTTTCCTATCATTTGATGCCATAGATTCAGATTTCCTATTTTATTTTGGATAGGAGTGATTTGTGTATAAGTACTCTTCTAGGGTTATTTTTATTTAGTGACACACTAGTTTATATTTTCCACTCTTCTATTATGAGATATTAAGGCATATTCTTGGGATTTTCATGAATAATGTTTTCTGGGTTTATACTGAATTTGAGATTTGGAGTTTTCTTATTATTATTGTAAGTTCATTATTATATCTTCATCAATGAATTGTTATTGTGTGCTTGCAATTATATGTAGCTAAACACCGAAACTAGAGTTGTGGAAACCATGATGGATTAACAACATAGTTTTCAAATCACAAAGTGACTCTCGAATGGTAGTTGGGCATGTATAGTTGTTTCTTTAGATTTAGTGGATTTCTAACGAGTGCACAAATTGGAACATATCTTATCTCTACCATGGACTTTTAGCTAATTTATTGGAATAGTAAATCAACAACAAGACTTATAGTCATCTTCATCTAATTAGCCTTAAATCAGTAAATGAGAAAGACTATATTGGGATCATAGATAGGGGTTAGCAATGCCAAACCCATGACACGTGAACCTTTATGCTTGGGGATAGCAATCTACATGGGGTGTAATCTCGTTTATTAGATGATACATAACTTATTGATTTTGCATGCCAAATGGCAAAATAGATCACAAGTACAAAGAAACTACAAAGTTATGAAGTTATTGGGGAACACAATCCTAGTGTCTTTCTCAGAATGATTAATAATCCAATAAATCAACACATTACTATTGCTTTTTGTTTCACAAAATCCCCCCTCTTTTACTTATTTACCAATTACCTAGACAAATGGTAGATCGGATTTTGTCCGATTCCCTATGGTGTCACCCCAAACTTGTTGGGTTCTATATTTCATTCAATGATCACTTTATAATTTTTGATAGGTGTAATTTTAGCAATATCAAATTTTGATGGTGTTGTTAGGTAATATGGTAATAGAGTTAGTGATTATGTTTGTCAGGCTGTTGGTTTTGTTTGCTGATTGTACTTTTCTACTATTCTTAGGATACAAGCCGGTGTATGCCCGATACTCAGAGTCAAGGATATCCCCTTATTTTATTTGATCCTTCACTTGAGAGAAATCTAAGATAAAATTTAAGTATATATAGAGAGAAGGAGTTCATAATCAAGAGACCCTGCACGAGAGGGTTCATAATGACCCAACAACTTTGAATGGACCACCTCATCATGATATTCAGGAAACTACATAATAACTAATGTTCAGTTAATAGCTGAGGAAAGTGCTAGATAAGCAACTACCCAACGAGCAACAAGGGAGGAGAGGGATAGATAAGATGAGTTAGATCATATAGCTATTCTTGATGATAGAAACAAACTGAGAAGAAATAGGGGACAACAACCCATCAAACAATATTTGCCTATTTATGATGATTCAAAAGAAGATTTGAGGTATGTAAAGATGATTGAAACAGGTGAAATCAATTCCACTAGATTGCCTAAAGGTACTAAGTTCTATATCACAAGTGTAGTGATCCATCTTTTAAATTTGAAGAGCGAATTTGCTGGCCTACCTACTAATGATGCACAGATACAGATCATGGACTTTGTGGGGATCTACACATCATATAATCTACTTAAAGTGAGTTAGGTTGCTATTCAACTATGGTTATTTTCATTCTCTCTGGCGGGAGAATCTACCATATGGTTAGGAGAGTTGCCCCACAGATCTATTACGACTTGGCATGAGTTTAGGACTAAGTTCTTGGACTAATTTTCCCAATCATCCAGAATACTGCAATTGAAATATGAGACATATAACCTCCGATAGTTAAATTCAAAGGCATTATATGACACTTGGTTGAGTTTTAAGAAGAAGCTACAGAGTGTGCCAAATCAAAGAATTACTTGTAGAAAATTGTTAGAGATCTTGTATATAGCCTTGAATGGTAACACTAAGGCTCTAATAGACAATATCATTGATTGGGACTTCATGATCTATGATAAGAGCATTCTTCTAAGATCTTGGATCAGATTATGAACACCAACCAAGGGTGGCATACTTGAAAAGTGGATAGATTAGTTGGTTATAGAATTAGACCCTCCACTAAGCGGTGAGCCCTAGATGAGATAGTGTGTCAAGAGGTGGTACAATTGAGTACTGAGATTAGGCTGCTTAGTAAGCAAATTATGGAAGTTGGAGAAAAAAAAGTTCAATACAACAGGTGCACAAGGGAAGGCTTTTAGATATGAAGATTCAGATTCTGAGGAAGAGGCTAAGTATTATGATAGGGAGGTAGTGGGTTTCTGAGCCAAGGGCCAAAGGTTTAATCAAAACAACTAGAACTCTAGGAAAATGAATCAAGGTCAGAACTATTATGGAGACAACTATAATAGGTCTCTGGGTATTGAGACATGAGTAGGGATAGAGATAGTTATTGGAAGTAGAAAGAATATTATAAAGACAAAGATAGCTTGATGTTCCACAAGGGAACCATAATACTGAGTCTAAAAATTCTAGGATTGAAGCCTTGCTCGAGAAACTTGTTAAGGGGTCGGAGAGTCAAGAAATTATGTTAAAGAGATCAACGCAGACACCTCTAAGGTGAGACAAAAAGTTGAGTCTCATGTGTCCAACATTAAGCAACTTGAGCAGCAATTTAGGTAGATGTCCATCGCACTGGACCAACATCAATCGGACATACTTCTGAGTAATACTAGACAAAATCCTAGGATTGATAGAAATTACCTGACCATCACTACTCGGAGTGGTAAGGCTACTAGTGATCCACATATTCCTATGGTTGATGACAAAAGAAATGACCCCGTGATCATTGATGATATAGATTAGAATGAAGTAGAGGATCTAGTGGTGAATGAAGATGCATCTCAAAAGCCCTTAGTTGCTGAAAAAGGGGCCAGGCCTTACAAAGGGAAGGATACAGAGGTCACACCCGTATTAAAGCACATTGTACGACCTCATCCTCTTTTTTCTTAAAGATTGAAGAAGAAAGTTGAAGGGGGAAAATATCAAAAATTTATTTTGATGCCGAAGGAGTTATCTTAGATCATCCCTCTTGAGTAGGCTCTAAAACAAATGTTGGCCTATATGAAGTTTATGAAGGACTTTGAGACAAATAAGAGGATAATGAGTTTTGATCTTGTGGATAGTGTCATGATCCTAAATCCATGGGTCATGATGGCGTTTGTTTCTGCAAGCCATTACAAATAAGCCTATCCCAAAAACTGATATAAAATGAGAAAAATAATACCAAACCCCAAGGTAAGGCTTCTAAAACAAAGCTAAACCACACATATACCATTATAGTAGAATAATACATAACAAAGATACCATAAATCCCCCAAAATCTAGCGTCACAGTGTAAGAAACAACAAAGTATTCGCGAAATCAAAATATACAAACTGATAGTTCAAATTTAAGATAATCTTTCTCTGAATACAAAATAAGAATTGAACTAGATAAGTGGAGGTAATAGATCAACTCCGAAAGCATAGACCATACCGTAACTTTTAAAACACTCCAAGCACCACCTAAATCAGCTACCATGCAGCGCACTTGTACCTGGATCTGCACTGAAAGGGAGCAATAGGGATTAGTATATTTCATTTATACTTAGTAGGTATCATAGGCAGACTGAGCAAAGAAAAAATAAAGCATATAAAATACACACTATGCACGTGCCACCTGCAATCAGAAGATGTACCAAATAATAACCCACACCGTCTCTAGTAACAATTCTACAATATACATATGTAGCAAAATACATGTATTAGAAAGAAGCACAAATAGATAGATATCACATCCAGAACAAAAATATACACCGAATGTACATAATAAATGAAATGCATTGAAGATGGTGATGATGATGATGTGATGCAAGAGGTTGTCACATAACCTCTGTACACACTAACCGAGTTGTGCTCCTGAGGTAAGACCCATGGGGGTTCATCAACCAATATAAAATCCAATATTTCTAACTCATCTCTGACATTTACTTCAGCAGAGGGTTTTTAAAGATGTAACATTTTTTGTCTGCAAAAGACAATATTTCCACGATGGTAACAGAGTCTCATGAATGTTTATGATATGAGGATGTAATGTTGACAAACAACCAGAATGAGAATTTCCAAATCCAGCTAATATACCAAACATGTGAGCCAACAATCCACTTAATAAGCCAACTATCCACGATCACATATAATCCATATGTCAATAGAGTAAGATATACAATAATATGCCATTTGATAACACATAAATACAAACTTAGACATTTTTCCACCAAAAAGAATAAAACCAATTACGTAAATACTAGGCCAGTAATCATTCTATAAGAAACCGCACGGTCACACTTAGAAAAGAATGTCGCAAAACCACTAAATAACAACAACACCAGCCCCACATGGGTACAAAACAATAATAAAGCAATTTCCATGATTAGTTTCTGCACCCATAACATGATTTTTTTACCAATATTAACTACCCTGCCCAGTTTGAAGAAGGTTCAGTCTTAATTTACCTCAAATGCATAACCTACCTCAAATGCAAACAATAGATCCAAAGAGCATTCAACATGGAGCATTCTCCTTACTACGAACCCAGAATAAATGAAGACATAAAAATATAAAATTTACGTATCAAAAGGAAGCCAATGATACCTATAATGCTCATTTTTGAGTCAGTGTCAAAATGGACCCTCATAATGGATTTTTAAAAAAGAAGCATAAAACTAAAATTTTAGTCCAAAAATATATTACCCATTATTAAAGGAAACAATAGAAGAAAATCTTAGTGAAAATGGGTTGAAATTGGGGTTTAAATTGAAGAATTATTAATTTAGGTCATCTAGGCCAAAATCCCTAAATTCTCCTTTTGAGTTCATGTTTTAATAAGATTAAATGACAACAATTGAAGGAAAAAGGCTCATAACCTTGAGGTCACGGGTTCAAATCCTGTCTCCGCAACATCTTGTAAAACTCAAACTGCAGGAAAGAGAGAAAGAGGGGGAACTCTCTGGTGTCATTACCATTGATAACTTCCCTTTCTTTGTTCCAATTATTTGGGATTGCTTCTTACGAAGAGGGCCAATATATGACTATGAGGGAGAAGAATCTGCAATCTATATCTTTTTTTCGATTCCGCGCATTGGAACTGAAAAGGGCTATTCATAAATAGTCTTCCTTGCTTCTTACCTCTTATCTTATTGTAGGAGTTAATCGGAGAGAGAAAATCCTATCAATTCCTTTTGAATAATTCGAACTGTGCTATCTAACTTGTCCAACAATGTAGATACCCTCACAACTGAGGTGTCTTGAGTACAGTTGTACAATAACCCTAAGATATATATTATGATAAGGTATCATACCCTGGGGATTACAAAATAACGAAAAAGTAAAAGTGACTGAGAGAGGACTTACAGGGCCCGATCTACGGCTGCGTCAGCGTGAGGCAAAAAAAAGCGTCTGATAGGAAATAAGATATTCAAATAAATAATTTTCCGATCTCGATCCATATCCAGATCATCCAGTCAATTCGTTCGGAAGCTTTGAAGTCAAGCTGGAAATGAAACACTTGAAATAAGGATTTAGAGCTTATCCAAGCTTGAAAATGGAAGAAACTACCCAACTCAAAAATCCCAAACTTCAAGTGTCAAAAATCGTGAAAAATTGCAAACTCAATGGCGATATCAGATTTTCAAAAAATATTATTTTCACAAAATTGACTCTTGAAACCCAATTTCACAACTTTCCAAATCAAGGGTCGAAGTGAGATTAAAAAAGTTATCAAGCTACACCGACCATATTAACAACACAAAATCGACATTTTAGATCTAATGGAGCAATCTGTTTTGCCATCTGAGGTACAGAAGAACAAATATTGGCCGAAGTTAATTATAAAGTCGTTATAACCACCTAAGACCACAAACTCAGATAAACCACATCAAAATTCATTGGGAATCATGCCAATCATCCCTACAACCCAAAAATACCTCAAAGCATCAATAGGGAGGGGGAAAATGGTCAAATCACACAAGGATGAATAATTCACAAAAACCACAAAAAATTAAGTCATTGTATTATCCACCTCTAAAATTTAGTTCATCCTTCAGACAAAGGCAAGGGAAATACCTTAATCAGCAAATAAAAAATTAGGGATAACTACTACGCATATCGGACTCGACCTCCCAAGTAGCCTCATCTATAGGTCGATGTCTCCACTTGACCTTAACCACTGAAATATCTCTAGAACACAACCTTCAAATATCACTACCTAGAATGAAGATGGGCTCTTCAACAAAAGACAACCTCTTATCAAACTTAAATAAATCCCAATGAATGATATGAGGATCGTCCTGAATGTAATGCCGAAGCATGAAAATATCAAAATTAGATGAACAACTCATAAATATGAGGGCAATGCTAACTCATAAACCATATCCCTGATAGTTTGAAGAATCTTAAAAGGTCTAATATACCTAGGGATAAGCTTTCCCTTCTTTCTAAACCTCATCACACCGTTCATGGGCGACACATAAAGGAAAAATCAATCACCGACACTAAGTATCAAGACACAAAGTCTACGATCTGCATAACACTTCTTCAAACTCTGAGCTGCTCAAAATCTATCTTGAATGATACAAACTCTATCTAAGCACTCATAAAGCAAGTCCGTACTTTGAGGTCTCATCTTAGAAACCTTAAACCAACTAGAGGGAAACAACGCCTACCATATAGAGCCTTGAAGAGAGCCATCTCAATACTAGAATGATTGCTATTATTATATTCAAACACAGCCAAAGCCAGAAGCTTCTCCCACTAACTTCTAAAGTCCATAACAGAAGTGCGGAGCATATCCTACAAAATTAGGAAAGTCTGCTCTGACTGTTCATATATCTGGGGGTTAAAAGTCATGCTAAGATCAACCAGTGTACCCAACTCCTCCTAAAAATTCTTCAGAAAGTGAGATGTGAATATTGAACCACTAATTAAGATGACAGATACTAGCATACTTGGGAACCTCTTATCAATATAGATACAGACCAACCTTTCAGTACTTAAAGAAACCTGAATCAAAATAAAATGAGAAGATTTGGTCAATCGATTAAAGATGACCAAAACACTATTAGAACCACGAGAAGTACAAGGCAACCCATTCACGAAGTCCTTCGTAATCCATTCCTATTTTCACTTGGGAATGCGTTACCTCTGAAGCAAACCACTAGGAATCAAATGATCGGCCTTCACCTGCTGGCATCATAGGAAATGACCTACAAAATCTGCTACATCCTTCCTCATACCACCCTGCTAGTAATGCTGCCTCAAGTTACGATAAATCTTAGTCACTCCTGGATGGATAGAATACCTAGAATAATAAGCCTCCTCCAGAATCAATCTAATCTAATTACCCACTATCGAGTTGACCATTACACCATCTTTGGTCACCATATGATCTAACAAAGAAGGAGACTCTAACCAAAACTTACATTTTAAGAACTTAATGTACAAATTGTCATCCCTTAATCTCCAAAGCACAATTCACAAATGCTCCTCATAATCAGCCTCACTCATGGAATACACCAAGATATCATTTATAAATACAATAACAAAAGAGTCGAGATATGGTCAAAATACTCGATTCATCAACTCCATGAATGTGGCTGGGGCATTGGTCAACCCAAAAGACATGACTAAGAACTCATAATGACTGTACTAAGTTCAGTAAGAGTTTTTTGAAGTTTCCAAAGCTTTAATCCTCAATAGGTGATACCTGAATCTCAAATTAATCTTCAAATTCATTGAAGCACCATAAAGATGATTGAATAAATCATCAATATGAGAAAGAGGATACATATTTCTTAACGTCACTTTATTCAACTATCTTTAATCAATACACATATGTATAGACCCATTATTTTTCTTCACAAAAAAAATAGGTGCACCCTATAGTGGTACACTAGGTTGAATAAATCCCTTATCTAAAAACTTCTGAACCTGATCCTTTAATTCCTTTAACTTTTCTAAGGCCACCCTATCAAGAGGAATAGAAATAGGCTTTAGGTCATAAATAGGAAAGTAAAAATCAAGATCCAAAGGTATACTAGGAAATTTCATAGGGAAAACATCCATTAACTCATGGTCAATATGAATAGAATCCAATGGAGGCAGTGAAGCAACATTTGTATTATAAATATAAGCCAAATAAGACAAATATCCCCTCTTTACCAAGCGACTAGATTGAAGGACAAATATAACTTTCTTGGTACCCAAATGAACCATACCGTTCCAAGTTATCCTCGAACACCCGCTAAAGCTAAAGGTCATGATCTTAGTCTTATAGTATAGGAAATTATTAAAAGGATCTAACCAATCCATACCTAAAATGACATAAAAACCTACCATATCTAATATAATCAAATTTACCAATGTATCACGTCTATCAAAGGTCAAAAAACAAGATCGGTACACCCGATCCACCGGTAAAGAGTCTCCTACAGGAGTACATACATAAATAGAAATGACAAGAGGCTCACTTGAAGAATCAAAACCTAAACAAAAATATGTAGACACATAGGAGAAAGTCGACCCCAAATCAAATAACACAGATGCATATCTAAAACAAATAGGGATGATACTTGTGATAACAACATCAGAAGCCTCTGCCTCTAGTATGGCGATTATAACATAGAACATAGCACTGTCTATGATCAACACCCAACAAAGTAACCCTATGACCACCACCATAGGAAACACTATCTCTGCCTCACACACCTTCTGTAGAACCTCTAACTCTCACTGCCAATATAAGAGTAAGCCTACAAACACGATAAAGATAGTCCTTGGACAAATGGCTAGCCTCATCACACAAAATAAAACCTTTATGGCCTGACACAATACAAGGAGGTACAATTGAGATAGAATTACCACCCAAAGCTACTGAAGAAGAAGACCTACTACTTGAACCCTGCAAGGTTACCCGTATGGGTCTAATATTATACCCATGGAAGACTCTAAAATCTCTACCCTATAGAATGTGACCTCTAAACTCTTTCTGATGGTGCACCCTTTTAGAAACTTCTAAGATGCTTGAATAATATACTCAATTATCTTAGCATGATCCACTATAATTTAAAATTATGCCCTTGACACTTTCATTTGGGTAATAGCAAGATGAAGTAAAACATATAACCCCTTCAGGAACTTCTAATCTTCTAAGACTCCGTGGTAATACTAGTATAAAAATATCTAGATAAGGCATTAAAACGTTCCTGATACTCCACAACAGTCACAAAGCCCTTCTTTAGGTAATCAAACTTATCTCTCATCTTACCCCTCAGACTATATGGCATGAACCTATCTAAAAAGGCCTTAACAAACTGATCCTAAGTCATCTCTAGCAAACTAAGAGGTGTACAACTAACAAGTGACCTCCACTAATCCCTGGCTGTATCTCTTAGCCGGTAAGTAGTGTAGGTAATACCATCCAACTCAAGTAATCTAATATTATATAACTTCTTCCTATAATCAATAAAAAAACTCATAGGCAACCTCACCCATAATACTACTGAACCTAGATGAACCCAAATGATTGAATCTTTCAAACCTTTTATGATTCTCATATGACATAATTCTACTCACAATAATAGGAGTCTTAGTGAATCTGGATGGATGACATCCTACCTAAGAAGGTAACATAGATTAAGGCTAAATTCTTGATTTTAAAATACCATACTAATATATAGGCAATAAAAGAGGTACAACACATGAAGTCTATGAAGTACCATAACAAATGTCAGTACAACTGGAGGATCTATACTTAGAACTGAAGGAACACCATATGCAGACTCTGGTACATATTGGGGTACAATACTTGAAGTTGGAGGAACACCAAGTGCACTTAAAGAAGCACTCTCCAACCCAATCACAAAATGAATCAATAACCCCTCTAAGACTGGGGTAGAAAAACTCTGTAGAACTAGAGTAGTCCTTATATCTCCAATTTTCATGACACGAGGCCTACCCCCAATCGCGGCACTAGTGCTTACAATCATAAGTGATCACAAGCTAACCCATGAGCTAGTTCCTGCTGTGAGCACTAGATAAAAAATAATCATACACGCATGTGGATTAATAAAAATTGATTCAATCACAAATCTGAAGCATCTGGTAAAATACTAATAGCTAACAGTCAATTTAAAATAGATGATAATACTAAAAGGACTAATAAATTAAAGAACCATCTAACTGACTAACTAATTATCTAACAGCCTCAAACTAGCTGAGGAGTTAATTGGACAAGCCCCTAACTAACTCCAGCAGACTAAAAAAAATAAAATACTAAAGTACTTAATGAGAGATAATATGTCCTCGATGGATGGCGAATCACCACTATAACTTTTGAGTAGAACTGACTGTCTAACTATGGTCGGGGAACTGTAGCTTCGAACCTATGATATAAGACATCATAGGGCATAGAAGAGTATGTGGTCAATACTTTGAATGTACTGTATATGAGATAAGGTTTAGCTGAAATGCATAAGATAGGTGATCATGAATGCATCAACATGAAATTACTAAGAATACAAGACAAAATAAAAGCATAATTTTGAAATAAGTTGTGAACTAAATGACTGAAATCATTATAACTGAATAATTGAGATTTTTTTCACTTGGTCAAGAAAAACTGAACTAACTTATACTAAATACTGAACTTAGACTATGGTAGGTATCATCTAACCGACATACCCCAATTTGAGCTAATTGGGGTCTAACCTATAATCCCAATTAAATGGGTGTCAGTATTATGCCACGGGTACTAATATTGGCTGTGTGGATCTACTAAACTGGTGTCCCAAAGGACTAATGGGCACCCTCAACTAGAACAGAATGCTTTATATATGGGAAACAACATGATTGTATGACTAAAATCTTAATTTGGGGGTCTAACATGGAATACATTTGCATTAGGACATGGTAAACTGAAATTCAAAGCATCAAGAAATCAAATCTTGTATGGGATCTTACATGGGTTGAATTGAATTTAAAATCACCATGAAAAAATGAATTATACCCATCTTAAGAAATATAAAATACCATAGTAATATAAAAATCCATTCTTTTATTCAAAGAGAGTTTTTGGGCTCCATGGATGAAAGGGATCCATGAATGAACACCCCACATACCTTAAGTTTCTTAACTTAAATGGAAAACACTAATCTTGATGCTTTCTTGATGGTTCTTGAACTTAGGGAACTTGAATTCTTAATTTCTTTGGGAGAAAGGTATTGAATTTTTGTTCTTGGGGAAAGGATAGGGTTTTCTTAAGAGAAAAATTGGAGAAGAAGGTCAAACAATGCCCTAATTGATGCCCCAAATCTTGATATGAATGGTTTGGTTGAGGGGGAAAAGAACCAATTATCCTTCATTCATTTAAATTCAAAACTGGAAGCAACAGGCTTACTATGATGCTATTTTATCACATTCATTCATTTTCCTCACCGAAATGCAGTCTGTATGAGAATGGAAATAGAGCCACGATGCGGGTTTATCATGATTATCCATTGATTTTGTGATCCAAACATGTCCCAAACCCCGTCTGAAAAATCCAAAACTTCTTCAAGACTTATTTATTACATCCCTGAACTTGAATCAGATCAAAAACCAATATCTCAGGGTTGGGAAGATGAAAATAAAAAATCTTCAAAGATAGTGGTCTTAAAAATGACTAAGTCGCCAACACTTAGTGCAAAATTTCAGGTCTTAAGCCCCGTATGCATTCAATTGAATGCTAAACTGAGATAAGATTAGTACAGGGTATTACAATATCTCTTCCTTAGGAACATTCGTCCTCTAATGAGACTCGTTAGACTGAGAGTGTTGTACTAAGGCAACTAAGATCATATACTGAACATACATGAATGGGAACATAGTTACGTAACTGAGTTTGAAAGATGATATATGAACTGAACTGATTTTGTGAATGCATACAATAACAATAACAAGTGGATGTTTATATATATATATATGTAGCTAAAACAATGAATGGAAAAGAATCAATCTAGGAGAAACTATTACCTCAAGATGAATCTAATTTTATGGAGAAAAGATGAGGGTATTAATACGCATATCTTCTTCCGCTTCCCAAGTAGCTCCCTCAACAGACTGATTCTGCCATAGAATATTAACCAAGGGAGTTTCTTTGTTCTTAGTCTACGATTATGATGATCTAGGATCTCAAGTAAGACTTGATCATAGGAATGGCTATCGTTAATGGCCATATCTTGTAAAGTAACAACTATAGCTAAATCGCCAATACATTTCTTTAGCAAAGAAACATGAAATACCGGATGCACAATGCCAAATATGCATGCAATTCTAGGTCATAAGCTATCTTTCCATAACAGTTCATGATTCTATAAGGGCCAATATATCGGGGATTAATATTCCCCTTTTTACTAAATCTCTTCACTCCCTTCATGGGTTAGATATTCTGAAAAAACTAAGTCAATTACCTCAAACTCAAGATCTCTTGTCCTCACATCTGCATTGGATTTGTGATGACTTTGGGTTCTCTTTAGCCTTTCTCTAATCAACTAAACTTTATCCATTGCATCAAACACTGTATCTAGCCCTATCATAGTAGCCTCACCGGTATGAAACACCCCAATAGGAGATCAATATCTCTTCTTATAGAAATCCTCAAATAGAGCCATCTGAATGCTGGAGTGATAGTTTTCAATGTAAGAAAACTCAATCAAAGGTAAGTGGTCATCCCAGCTACCTTTAAAATCAGTAAATCATGCTCTCCACATGTCTTCTGAGGTCTAATAGTCCTCTCTGCCAGACCATTTGTCTGAGGTTGAAAAGTTGTACTGAGATGAACTTGGGTACCAAGACCCTTCTGAAAAGCCTTCTAAAAGGGAAAGGTAAATTGAGTACCTCTATCCAATATTATAGACGGTGAAATCCCATTCAACTTAACCAACTCCCTAATATAAAGGCTGACATAATCCTCAGTTGAGTAAGAAGTATGAACTGGTAAGAAATAAGTGGATTTGGTCATTCTATCCACAATGACCCATATCTAATCATGCTAACAATGTGCACAAGTCAAACCCATCACAAAATCCATGTTCACCACTCCCACTTCCAAGTGGGGATGCTAAACACCTATAATGTACCAACAGGCCTTTGGTGCGCAACTTTAACCTGTTGACAATTTAAGCCTTAGCCAAAAACTCTGCAATATCCTTCTTAATACCATTCTACTAGTATATTTCCCGTAAGTCACGGTACATCTTTTTTGTCCCTAGATGAATAGAAACAGAGCTCCATCTACTTCAGCTAAAATTTGTTACCTCAACCCATCAACAAACAGAACACATAACCTTCCCTGGCAAATGCAATACACCATCTCCATCTTGGGAGAAAACCTCTATTTTCTTTTCCTAGGGAAACTAAAATTCAAATCATGAGGAAATTAAATCTTGCATGGGATCATATATGGGCTGAATTGAATTTAAAATCACCATAAAAAAGATAATTAATCCCATATTAAGTAATATAAAATATGATAATAATAGAAAATTCCATTCTTTTATTGAAATGAGGGTTTTGGGCTCCATTGGTAATAGGGACCCATGAATGAACACCCCAAATACCTTAAGCTTCTTAACTTGAAAGGAAAACACTAATCTTGATGCTTTTTTGAAGGTTCTTGAACTTGGGGAACTAGTTCATTATTTCTTGGGGAGAAAGGAATTGAATTCTTGTTCTTGGGGAAAGAAGGGGGTTTTCTTAAGCGGAAAATTGGAGAAGAAAGGCAAATAATGCCCTAATTAATTTACCGAGTCATGATATGAATGATTGGGTTGAGGGAGAAAAGTCCCAATTGCCCTTCATTTATTTAAATTCAAAAATAGAAGAAAAAGGCCTACCGCAATACGGTCCTACTGTGGTCGTTCATTTCCCTCACCACGATATAGTTTGTATGAGAATGAGAATAGAGCCGTCACACAGGCTTATCGCGACGACCCACTAGTTTTGTGATCCAAACATTTCACAAACCTTATTTGAAAAATCTGAAACTTTTTTGAGACGTACTTCTTATATCCCTGAACATGAATCCACTTAAAAACCAGCATCTCGGGGGTAGAAAAACCAAAATAAAAAAATCCTCAAAGTTAGTGGTCTTTAAATATCTAAGACGCCAACATTTAGTGCAAAATTTCAGGCCTTATGCCCCTTATGCATGTAACTAAAAGATGAACCGATCTAAGATTAGTGCAGGGTATTACACCAATATGCTCAACTCGAGGCTAAGGGGGGATCCCCCAGTACTACCTCTGAAAGGGGAAGATCATTATGCCTGTCCATTTTCTCGAGCCCATCCATAGCTTACAATTGTCCCTCTAGACTAAGCTCTCTTCTTGGATGATAGCTCACATCCCTAACCTCATAGGATCTCATCCTCACCATCGATATAGAAGAGAGTGAAACTTATTTTAGAATACTGGTATGGGAAAATGCACATGATATAGAATGAAATATGGGATATTTCCTAAAGATATCTTAGAGCCTCTCAAAAATAGATACGGATGTTTACGTGCCAATTTTTGAGACTCTACTAGATATTCTATTCTCATACTAATAGGACCATTGAACTTGGGGGATCTGATACCAATTATTCACGACCCAAAAACCAAGCGTCATGATAACACTTGTCACAACAATCCTTTAAAAGTAAGTCCATCACCCAAACTGATATAAAATGAGAAAAATGATACCAAAACTCAAGGTAAGGCTCCTAGAGCAAAGTTGAACAACATATATTCGATAATATCAGAAAAATACATACAAAGATACCATAAAGCTGCCCAAATTTGGTGTCGCAGTGTAAGAACCAACAAAGTACATCTCAATATCACAATATACAAATTGAAAGTCCAAATACATAATCTATCTCTAAATAGCTAGTAACTAGATAAGAAGAGGTATTAGATCAAATCCGAAAGCATAGATCGACTGCTACCTCAAAAATTCTCTAAGTACTTCTTGAATTAGCTACCATACGATGCGCTTATACCTAGATCTGCATTGAAAGGGCATTGTAGGGATGAGTATGGTCCACTTGTACTTAGTAGATATCGTAGGTCGACTAAAAAAAGTAGAAAATAAAACATATAAAATACACACTACAGTTATGTCACCTACAATTAGAAAATGTCCTAAACGATAGCCCACACTATCTCTACTAACAGTTACACAGCATACAAATATACCAAAATACAAGTACAAAAAGAAAGTACAAATAGATAGATATCACATTAAGAATGAAAATACACACAAAATGTACATAATGTATTAAATGCAATAAAGATGATGATAATGATGTAATGCACAAGGTTATCGCACAACCTTTATATACACCTATTTAGTAGTGCTCTTGAGGTAGGATCCATATACGATTTATGGACCCATATACAATCCAATATCCATTACCAATCTAATATCCATTACTCCGCTCCGGCATATACATCGACAAAGGTTTTTTAAAGCTTTCACATTTTCTGTTAGGGAAAGCCAGTATTTCCAAGGTGGTACCAATGTCTCATAAATGTATATGATATCAAAATATAATGCTCACAACCAACCAGAATGAGAATTTTCAAATCCAACCAATATACCATCCACGTAAGCCAAAAATCCACTCAATAAGCCAACCATTCATTATCTAGTATAATCCATATGCCATAGAGTAAGATGTATAATAATATGCTATTTGATAACATAAAAACATAAACATAGACATGTTCCATCAAAAATAATACAAGCAGTTACATAAATACTAGGACGCTAATCATTAAATAAGATCTCACACGGTCAGAAATAGCAAATAATGTGTTAAAACCACCAAATAACAATAACAACAACCCTCACATAGGCACAAAATAATAATAAAATCATTTAGATGATTAGTTTCAACATCCATAACATGATTTTATACCAATATTAACTACCCAAGAAAGTCTTAAGAAAGCTAAGCCATGACCTACCTCGAATTGAAGAAAACCATTCGCGAAAGCCTTCAACATGGCGATTTATCATTTTGAAAAAATTCATAATCAACTATAGATTAGAAATATATAATCTACGCATCCAAAGAAAGACAAAGATACCCATATTGCCTATTTTTCAATTGGTATAAAAATGAACCCCCAAAATGAATTTTCAAAAAGAAAGGGTAAAATAAGAATTTTAGACCAAAAATATATTATCCATGATTAAAGGAAGCCATATAAGGAAACCCAAGTGAAATAGGGTAAAATTGGGGTTTAAAAATAAAGAGTTAACAATTTAGGCTTTTCAGGCCAAAATCCCCAAATTCCCCTTCTGTATTAAAGTTTTAACAAGATCTAAATGACAAGAATCAAAGAAAAATTCTTGAAATAGGGACTTAGAGCATAACCAAGCTTGATAATAGAAAATATCGCCCAAAAACTCAAAACCCCAAGCTCTAAGTATAAGAAATGGTGAACATTATGAAAAAGAGGGTACAAATACCACCCAAACCTCTCTTAAGAGAAACTGCCGCTTAAGCAGCACTCACTGGTGCAAGATAGGTTGCTTAAATAATTAGTTGGATGCTTAAGTGGCTGCACCAGCTAGTGATGAATAAATTGGAGACTTGGAGAGGGTTCCTTGAGATTCATTTAAAATTCTGAGACTGCAAACGAACTATGCCACCTTATCAGGTTCAACGCTCTAGACTCAATGGCGATATCAATTATTTTTAAAAACAATATTTTTCATAAAATTGACCCCTAAAACTTTCAGAACTAAGGGTCCAAATGAGATACAAAAGCTATAAAACCACACCAATCATATTAACAACCTAAAATTGTAATATTTGGATCTACTAGCACATTTCGTTTTACCATCCAATGCACAGAATAAATAAAGTTGACCAAATTCAACTATATAGTCTTTTTAACCACCAAAAATCATAAACTTATACAAACCACACTAAAATGCATTGAGAATTATGCCATTCATCCCCACACCCCCAAAATACAACAAAGCAACCATAAGGAGTGGTAAAATGGTCAAATTACACAAAAATGAATAATTTACAAAAATCCCAAATAATCAAGCCATTATAAATAATGGGTACCATTTTAGTACAATTACTTCTCACTATTTATTTTAGAAGAAGGAAGTTTTAGGAGCTTTCAGAATGCCTTGTATTATCGGGTCTTTGAGTTCTTAAAGGAATTTATGTGACATAAGTTCTAGTACAAACCTGATGCAGCTAGTCTTTTACAAGCAATTAGGATTGGGATTTCCTAGGTCGATCTCTATGAGACTTCTGATCCCAGATACCATTATGATAAAATTAGTTGAAATCTTATGTCATGTGTTGGTACAAATGGCATTCATCATATTTTTGACTGACTTTGTGATTCTGTACTATGAGGTTGACTTTAAGGTTCCCATTATATTAGGGAAGTCTTTTCTCATGATCGGATGAGCATTGGCTGATATGAAGACCGACCAGATGTTGTTTTTGTTGAATAGTGATAAAGTCACTTTTAATATATGTCAGACCATAAGGAAGTCAAAGGATATGCATATGATCTCTAAGATAGATATCATATATGAAGATGAGTTTGTAGTTCTTATTAAGGAAAGACTTGGTGTTGCAGCACTTGCAGTAATGCTATTAGATACTGGTAGTGATGTTATCGATGAGTATGATGACATTGTGAGTGCACTTATTGGTATGAGTTCATACACTATGCACCAAACAAGTTGGATCTTTATCTACAAAATAGAGTAACCTCGCAAGCTAAATTGTACATCAAAGAGTCTCCTATTTTAGAGCTTAAAGCCATCCCTTCTCATCTGCTATATGTATTTTTGGGGGTTAATAATACCATGACGGTTATTATTGAAGCTAATTTTGATGATTAGCAAGTTGAGGCCATAGTGTCTATTTTGTAAAGGTTTAGAAGGGCCATTAGATATTTGATGAGTGGTGAATATACCACTCATTTGCACTCAATAT
The DNA here is from genome assembly GCF_002878395.1 of Capsicum annuum. Classification (NCBI taxonomy): domain Eukaryota; kingdom Viridiplantae; phylum Streptophyta; class Magnoliopsida; order Solanales; family Solanaceae; genus Capsicum; species Capsicum annuum. The sequence continues at coordinate 80,551,221 of NC_061118.1, read as the reverse complement.
TCATGTATAGTACCATGATTTAAATGTATCAATGATACATATGTGTGATTAAATGCAACTAATATCCACATTTACATGCATATAAGTTATGAGATGGAAAGATGTGGACTTGAGATAATAAGAATCAAAAAGAGAAAAGAAGTGCAGCTGGAAGGCCTAGAGTAGAAACAGGCATCAGTATCATGATTGTGGTTTGAGGGCTGTGATCTCAGCCAGTTAAGCTAGATCAACATTCCGCAATCAAGATTCTTACCGATGTCACAGTAGATGCAATTGCGGGCAAGTGTCAGCGATCGTGGCAAAGCAAAATTATGTCTAGGGGAAAATTTATAAATGCAAATAGCTGATTACCAAATTCCCTTAAGAGGCTCAAACTTAATTCCATAGAAGGCATCCAATATTTTAGGAATTTTTGCACCATCTAGTTTCTAACTTTTGAAGATACAACTATTGTACTAATTTTTGGGTGAAGAATACATTAAAGTATTTTTCAATTGGAGGGTTGGCAATTTCCATTGAAGATTTGCTGAATCCTAAAGATTGAAATTTGCATTCTCTTTATCTTTCAATAAATTAAATTGATGGAGATTTTTGGGTATATTCTTAGTAATCCTATGTGTAGCTAGTTCTTCCTCTTGGGATTATGTTAGAATAGGGTGCAATTATGTGTGGGTTGTGATTTATTTGTGTATATGCTAGTTTATTGGTGATGGTTTCTACTATTGCTAGCCTAAATTTGTTAGGATTTCTGAGTGAAAGCCCCAAATATACAAATGGGTTTGTGGGGTAAAAATCCAAACCTCTTAAAAGATTAAACCATCCTTGAAAGAGGGGTTTGGATAAATTTTTGGAAACCACATCATCCTTGAAAGAGAGATTTGGGAACCAAGGCAATAATAGATAATTTATGGGCTTAGATTGTTAATTTTCACTATCTTAGACATAATGGTCATTATGAGGGTGACTATAACTTAGGTATCATCCTAGAAATAAGGATACCCAATTGGGGTGTTGGGTGGATTTAATTGACACACTCGTTAGGTACTTAAAAGGGTTAACGAGTGACGTCTTTGAGACTTTGTTGACAAACTAGTCGCAAGGACCTTCCACCTCACCTACCACATCATAATCGATTAGAATTTGCACCAAATCAATATATTTCCATGCATAATTTGCCCCTAGGAAATCAGAATCCCCAGATCCATTTCTAATTGATTACACTCTAATTATTCGTAGCCCTGAGTTAGCCCATTAGGAGTTAAAAAATAATCATATCTTTGAAATGACTAAAATCCCTCAATTACTTATATATTAGGTTTGAGTAAAGCAAGTAACTTCAATCTTGAACTTATTTAATCGCCACTCACATTGTTCTTCGTGGATTCGACCCCTACTCTTAATTTGGATAATTATATTGAGGACGACCACCTTGCACTTAAATTAACATGTAAGTTGAGCATTATCAATTGTCCATTGTAGACATTACAAGAAATACACATGTGATTTGTGTATGCAAGATTCAACTTGAGAGAGATTGCATGCATAGAATCGAGCACCAGTGTAGATTGAATCCACCAATGTAAAAGGTTGTGGCAATAGAGATCATTATGCGGTTAGATGCAGGTGTGGTTTATTTAATATTTGAAAGCAAGTGGGTGAGCCCAGTTTAATGTGTGATAAAGAAAGGTGGTTCACTATTGCTATGAAATAAGAAGAATGAGTTAATTCCTATGAGTCCAGTCAATGCATGGGGATTTTGCATGGAATATCGAAAGATTAATCAATGATGAGAAGGATCACTTTCCTATGTCCTTTATGGACTAGATATTAGACCATCTTAATAGTATGGGATGGCATTTTTTTTATATTATTTAGGGTATAGTTAAACTTTTATAGTCCCCGAAGACAAAGAAAAGACCCTTTACACTTGCCCATATGGGATGTTTCTATTAACGAGGATTCTTTTTGACCTATGTAATAAACCCACGACTTTTTAGTGTTGTATGATGTATTTATTTTATTCTATGAAGGACACTATTGAGGTTTTCATGGATGACTTTTCAATTTGGTTGACTCAATTAATGATTACTTGGCACATCTTATCACCTTTTTGAGCAGATATGAGAAATGTAACTTGATATTAAACTAGAAAAAGTGCCATCTCATGGTTAAGAAAAGTATAATGTTAGGTCACCAGATATCAAAGAAAGGGATTGAGGTCGACAATGCAAAGATTCGGTCATTGAGAAGTTTCCTCGACCTATTTCTGTGAAGGAAATTCATAGTTTTTTGGGACATGCAAGTTTATATAGATGCTTTATCAAGGGCTTCTCAAAATTGGCAAATCAACAAAAGGAATCGTATATAATATATCAAAATGAGAGAGAAAAAAGGAACAAATATTCAAATGATTTTTTATTAAAATAACAAATATACAAATAAATCCTTTCCAAGACATGGAAAGGTTAGTATAAGAGCCACTACTACAAGATATCCAGAGTACTAGACAGAATCCAAAGTATACACAATTTATACAAGTAGTCTGGAGTACAAAGACAGAACAAGAATAGATAGAGGAGGATCAACCTTTGAAGATAGTAAGCTCACCATGCTCTAAATCAGTACAAAAAAGAGAGAATGACGTCAACACCGATTGCTAGTACTTGGACTGCATCAAGGAAAAGATGAAAAAGTGTAGTATGAGTACCAAAAATGAGCACTCAATAGGAATCATTGCCCGACTAAGCTTAATAAATGAAAAGTATAACTAAAATGCGGGGGTGTAATCTATGTCAACAGTAAACAAGGAATGAAAAGTAAAACAACTACCAAGCTACACAAATATGATAAAGGAATAAGTATAAGCATTACAGAAAATAAATAATGCAGTAATAAAAGGCAAATCAAATATAACCTAATTGGGACCCCATAAGCCCACTAGGCACGCTGAAGAAAACAATTAACCCAACCATTCCCCTATAAGACAGTGGGACATACAAGAAATAAACATAAATACTCCATAATTAAATCCAGTCCTATGCAATCGTAGTAGTTATCCAGGCTTAAAATTAAACAAATGGGTAGTAATGAGAGGCCAGACGTTGGGATTGAATAGGTAGTGGTAGATAGCAACAAAAATCCATAAGCTCGATTCGAACCAGAGATAGTGGCTAATAGTGAGAGGCCATATATATCATATATCGCAGAACTCATAATCAGATGTCAAACTCAAATCATAACTCAGAGGAACCACAACTCCCAGAACAACACTAATCAGTACCAAAACTCCCACACCATCATAGCCAGATGCCGAACTCAAACAAAAACTCATAGTAATCATACCCAATTGTAAAATTAAAATCAAAACTATCCACAACAAATGCCAAAGTGGTACAAAAAATTCACAATCAATGACAGAAATAAAGTATATGCTGATCCTAAATCAAAACTAAAAATACATTTAAATAATAATTCTCTTAATTAAAAAAGGACAGATATAAGGTTCCTTAACTTTTTTCTACATCCTAAAGTGATAGATGTTATATTACACTAAAATATAAGATACCAAAATTTACTAGAACGGGTCCTAATCGAATAAATAAGGTATGATATATGCTTTTCAAATGGTACATAAACTAAAAGTACTTGTCCAAAACTAGTATAATAGTTCAGAATTACCATAAATAAGCTCAGTTTAAAGGTAGGGTATGCCTACCCGACCTGGACGCCAAATCTAAAATGTCTCTCCGAGAAGCCTACGGATAGTGCCTTACTAGAACACGAGCTTGAATAACTTGACGTAGATAATTAATTTTCCTCTTAATTATTCACTACTTGTACACACACACACACACACACACACACACACACACACACACACACACACATATATATATATAATATAATAAGAGAAGCAACAAATCTATATATGAACTTGTGAAGAGAATTATGAGCAAGATAATATGGGTGAGAAAATAGAGAAACAAGCTACCAATATATGTATATATATGTGTGTGTGTATGTATGTATGTTTGTGTGTGTATGTACGTATATGATTAGTGAATGACAACCATTCTATTTAAATACATCCCTATTTGTTTACCTTAAATGTAATGTTCCAAGTGGTAGAATACTAGCAAATTGCTGCCACCTTCTCTGACTTCCATGCGGTGGTGTGACAATCCATATTAACAAATTTTGATCCCATTAATATATATTTGAATATTGCATAGGTTTGTGATAAAATAAATATAATATTTTTAATATATAGTTATTAATGGAAAATTATTTCTAATAAACCTCTATTTTATAATAATAATATTATTTTAACATATCTAGATTTGCTATCTCCGTTTAAAACATTGATAAATTCTAAAAGTGATTATAAAGTAATATAAATATATCATAACTAAAGAATTTTATCAACATCAAAAATATTTTTAAAAGATAATAAATTATATTTCTACCAAATACCAATTTAATTTAAATATTCCATAATGCATTTTGTATTAATAGACACTGAAGCTAAAAGTGAACTTAGATCATGAGGGAGTAAGTTCTAGCAAATATATGTTCTCAATTTAGATCCTTGATCTAAAATAATGGACACAAGGAACAAATGTAGAAGAACAAACTCATGAATATAGACACAGGCTAACCTTTTGACACTGTAGGAAACTCAAATAGGGATAAAATAATGCAAACTTGGTCAACTGATCCTCGATGAACAAATGATATAAAAACCACTTGATGTGAAAGGTAATCCACCTACAGAATTCATAGTAACTCGCTCTCACTTCTATATGTGAATGGGAAGCTACTGAAGAAATCCACCAGGTCTCTGATGCTTAGCCTTTACCTGCTAACAATAAAGGTATCGAGCCACAAACCCTACCATATATCTTTGAATATTACTTCACCAGTAATGCTACCTTAAATCCTTATACATCTTAGCTATCAAAGGGAAAATTGAGTTTCTGGAGCTCAGAATCTCATGAAAAATCAACTAGATCAAATCTCCAACTCGAGGAACACTAATACACCCATCAAACCTTAGGACATCCTAAGAATCTAGGGTATACCTCTGAGACACATCTCAGCACCTTCTTTTTAATGTTATGAAGCCTACTATCTTTAAACTGATGTCCCTAAATTTACTCCTTTAAGGAAGATCTGGCCTTAACACTAGTAATGATCATCCAAGGGTCAGATATATTAAGACGAACAATCAAGTTAGCTAAGGACTAGATATCTAAAGACAACAACTATTGAGAAGCTCAAATAAAGGCTAAGCCACCTATACTCACTGAGATCTGGATCAAGGCATCTGCTACCACATTCACCTTGATCGGATGGTAGAGAATACAAATATCATAGTGTTTTAGCAACTTAATCCATCAACACTTCCTCGAATTAATATCCTTTTGGGCCATAATATGCTGAAGACAATGTTGGTTGGTAAAGATTTCACAGCGAATCCTTTACAAATAATCCCTCCAAATCCTAAGTGCAAACACTACCACTGCCAACTCTAATTCATGAATGGCTTAGTTTCACTCATGTAACTTCAGTGACCTTGATACATATGCAATAATATGACCATGATATATAAGGACACACTCCAAAGTAATACTAGATTCATCATAGTAGATAGTACACCATCTCCCTTATCATGAAGAGTTAGAATAGGCACTAAAGTAAGTAAATCCTTGAGCTTCAAAGATCTCACTTTATCTCTTGTAGACTACTAAAATGGAATCTTTTTCCTGGAAAATCTAGTTATAGGGGATGCAATAGAAGAAAAACCCTTAATGAACTACCTTTCAAAACTTGTCAACTAAACAAAACTGCGAACGTCCTAAGGTAATGTAGGCCTAACCCAACTGCGAATAGCCTTAATCTTTGTTGGGTCTACAATAATATCGTTCTTGGGTATTATGTTCCCTAAGAAAGCTACAAACTCAAGCTAGACTCATACCATAAAACCAGGGATAAGCTGGGCATGGCAAAGGTAAAGGTTTTAGGAAAATAATCCAAGATCACATGGTATGAAAATAGCCCATCCATGCCTAGACTCATATCAAAGTCTATAATATCTAGGACCATGAGGTCAATCTAAGTATCAAATTCCCAAACCAACACCAAACAAGATCTATGTACCCAATCTTCTCTAAAGAACCACCCATAAGGGTAGATATATGTAATGGAACAAATAAGGAATCTAAACATAAACCCAACCTTGATGCAAAATGAGTAAAAATATATGAAAATATGAAATAGAGAATAAAAAAAAAGATATTGGCTAATGGCATGCAAAAATCATATAAGTTATCACATTATTTGAACTGGGTACTTGTTGGGCCACCTATCCTACTTCCCTATAGACAACCTCTAGAACCCTGGGGACTTCTCTACGACTATATGCATAAACCTTACCTAGTGGTGGCATAGATTTAGTAGGTTGTGCTATTTGAACTGAAGGCTCAATAATTCTATGATAAGGATACTCACAGTAAAAGTAACCAATAGCTGTGCAATTATAACATTCCCTAGGAACCTTACTCTTTCTAAATGGTCCGATAAATAAGGAATGACCACCCTAACTTGATGGTCCCGACTGAATACCCCAATGCAGTTGGCTGCTACACTAGCAACTGAAACTCCTATAACTGGGCTGACCTTTATCTAATATCTAAAGTAATGCCAGAACTGCCTAACTAGGATGACCTTGATATTGAGAAGGTTGTTGTTGGGTGGTACCTAGCATGAAATCCTCAGCTTGTGAAGTGTAAACTGTTAAAGCTCCCTTTACAACTACCCTGGTATTGAGGTCTCTTATTTCTTCCCCCTTGGGCCATAAGATCCATCTTCTATATAGAATAAATATGCTTAGCTATCTCAAAAATGACTTGCCTAAAGTCACCAAACTCTATGTAGCCCTATGAAGTGATAATCTCAATCCCCAAAGCACCGAATCCACTCGTACTCCATAGGTAGAATCATAGTGGCATGCCCGACGAACTCATAAAATCTTACCTCATACTTATCCATAAACATAGAAGCCTATCTCAAAGTAGAAAACTCATCGTGAAGATGCTCGCACACGCAACAAGGCATACACTTCTCTACAAAAACCTATACCTTAGGTACTGTTGTTGCACGATGTTCCCCTAAATCAAAACTAATTTTTGCTGCTGGATGAGATCCCTCAATTGACAGACCACCATCTAACCCTAATAATTATACCAATTCATCCCAAAGTACCAAAGAAGATATAATACCAAGTGGAGCCTAGGCAATCCCCTAGCCCATGTACCATTATGGTGGAATACCTGGAGCTCTCTTAGTCTCAGAAGCTATGACAAGATTAGGTGATGGATCTCTAGCCTAATCTCAAACTGGGGATGCTGCTATATCCTAACCTGACCTATGGGTCAAACTTGACCATTAATTAGAACTCTAGTAGCAGGCTTCGGGTCTCAATCCCTGGGTTCCATACCTTGTATCCTAGTCATTTGTTTAAAGAATGAACCTATAAAGATTAACAACCAACTCAAACCTAACACACAGAAATGGATCAAGAAAATAATTTTTTTCCTTAAAAATTCTTTAAAGTCTCCCAAAAATAGATACAGATGTCTTCATTTTAATTAACGAGACTCTACTAAACATTTGCTTTAGTACTAATAGTAATAGTGAAACCTATGCTCTGATACAAAACTATCATGACCAGATTTCTCAAGTCATGATGGCGCCACTCTTATCCCACTAGTAAGAAAGCCAAGCTATATCTCAAAACGATAGGTAATGGGCTAATAGGTAAAAAATAAAAAAAACTATGTGTAATGATAACAATAATAATGATAAGTTATAAATAAAAAGGAATCATATATAATATATCAAAAGGAGAGAGAAAAATGACTTACTATATAAATGAATCCCTCCTAAGTCCTTGTAAGGTTGGTAATAGAGCCACTACTAAAACATACATAGCGTGCTAGATAGAATCTAAAATATACATATAATTTATAAGTAGTCTCGAGTACAAAAGACTAAACTAGAACAAAAAGAGAAGGATCATCCTCAAACGACAGTAAGCTCATCCAATTCTGAATCAGTACTGAAAGGTAGGAATCATGTCAATGTTGACTGTTAGTTTAGATTTATATCAGGGAAAAAAATGCAGAAATGTTGTATGAGTACCAAGGAAATGGTTAATCAGTAGGTATCATCGGCCTACTGAGCTAAATATTGGGAATGTATAACTAAATATGAGGGTGTAATCTAAGTCAATAGTAAATAGGGATAGAAAGGTAAAAGAACTATCAAAATTCACTAATGCGATAAATGAATAACTACAAGTGACATTGAAAATAAATAATGTAGTAATAAAAGAAATTAAAAAAAAACTAGTTAGGCCCCCAAAAGCCTTTAGGCACACTGAAGAAGACAATTAACCCAACCCTTCCTCCATAAGCTGGTGGGACATAATTATCCATAATTGATCCCAGTACCATGGAACCATAGTAGTAATCCAGATATGAAAGGTCTTGAACCAACACCAATGGGTAGTAATGAGAGGTTAGACACTAGGCTCGAATCAGTAATGGTGGATAATAATAAAAAGCCATATGTCAAATTCAAATCAGAGATAGTAGGTAATATCGAGAGGCCACACATATGGTATACAACAAAAATCATAATTAGATAATGGACTCAAACGAAAATTCAAAGGGATCACAACTCCTATAATATTAGTAATTATTACAAGAACTCCCATATCATCTCTAATGACCCTTCAAGTAATTTTACATACTTTTGCTTATTTTCATAATTAGAGATTTTCTATAGCTGTCCCAAGTCATTTATAACTTTTTGGAATTGAAAGTTACATTATCGGATAATTAATTTGATTTTTAAAGCCAATTCCCTATTTTGAAGTATTTGCGAGTTCTAAATGGCAACTGGCAAACACGTTATTCAAATGACCTTATATGCCTATTTGACTATTCTAACAACTTCAAATTGTTGATTTTAGTATTGGTGGACTCTAGGTTTGGGTCTCAAGGTACCCAGACTCATTTAAGCCTATTAGTCAAGAAGTTAAGAAAATAAAGATTAAGTGTGGGACCCACTTTTTGTCAAAACAATCTCGAATGAAAATTTTGACTGCACTTTTGATTCATGAACATCAAATTTGGTATGGTTGCATAGTCTCTTTATGTATATAGGATCCTAGATGAATCCTGAGGGGTTGGCTCCAAGTCTAAGTTGTGTTGGTGCACGCGCGATTCCAAGTCACGAGTCGCTAATAGAGATCTAGAAGCACCAATAAGCGTCGCCATTATGACCTATTTAGTCATAAAATCCACTCCTTGGAAAGCTGACCATTATCATGATTTTGATAAGGGAATTTCATGAATTAGACTTTTTTCCCTGTTACCATGTATCGTAAAAGTGATAGTCGAGTTGTGATAGCGATACCCAGGCACCTAGGATGGGCATAAATAGACCCTTTTCATCCTGTTTTGCCTATTTCTCACCCGTTGTTTAGAGACTAAAACCTTAAAAGAGAGGAAAAGATAGGGATTGAAGCTTGTGGGTGATTTGGAAGTTTGGTTGACAATTATATTGTGATTCTCATACGATTTGTAGTAGATTTCACCCTTTTTCATGGTAGATTTTCCTAGTTCTTGTTCAATATCCATAAACCTTAGAGGCTTTATTTTAGCCCCAAAGTAGCTTGGATTTCACCAATTTTCTAGCGCATTTACTCCTTGAGCATAAGGGAATATTGGGCAAGCTTTGGAAATGTTATTCTTATAAAAAGGACCCACATGGGGTTTTAGTGTGATTTTTGGACTCGAATAACAATAGTGTAATAATGGTATCATTTTCTTACTATGAAAAATAGATATGATTTTGATAGTGTGGTACCTTACAGAGCTTCTTGAGAGAGAAAATTGGTGATTTAGCAGGTTCTTCAGCCTTTCTTTAGCACCCAAGTATGCTAGGCTTAACTTTTTCATATATTGATAAACCTCATAGTATAAATGTGATATTATGCAAAAAAATGGGATGTGATTTAGGTAATGGAAGTATAGTTGTGGATATTTTGGTTAATTGGTGTTCTAGGATATCTTGGAACCTTAAATGTGGAATAAATAGCGTAGTTAGTTATGAATTAGGTGAGTTGGGTTTCATGGTATGCAATTAGATTAGGAATGCCTTGATTACTCAAGGTACGTTGGCTTGCCCTAGTTTTTCATGTTAAGAGTAGAATTTCTCCTAATTGCTTAAGCTAAGTGAATTGCCTTAGTTGATTACGTTTGGGGAAGGATTTACATTTTAGGACTAATAATTGATTGGTTGACATTTAGGAATAATCCTACATACCTTAGCCTAGTCTAGTGTAGAAATTGCCTAAAATAATATTTGAGGATAAGCAGTGAGCCCTCCGACCCGGCTTAGGACGAGAATCGTGATAGCCTTGTAGACTTGTTGCATATGATAAACTTCATTTATGGTAGTTTAATACTTGACAGGGTTGTGTTATCATCCCAATTATATGTTTTAACAATGATAAACTAATGGTTAGATCTTTCCAAGATATTGAAGACTGCTAATGTTGGAAGAATAAATGAAGACGGCTCCAGAAATAGAAGGACATCAATTCACGATCCCCGACATCAAAGTAAACTAATCAAAATAAGATTAAATGGAAGGAGAATCTAAGACCCAAAAGTCATAGCAAATCATATCAATCACAATGAAGTAAGATGAAGAAAAGAACACACAAAAACTTAGAGAAGCATCAATCACTACAAGACCAAAAGGAAAAAAACATCACAGACATATCTGGTATGGACTAAGTAAAATCCATTTATGGACATATCATATAGCTACATTCTTCAATCAAGGAATCAATTCAAATCCATGATTGTGAAGAAATATCTTGGGTTTCCTTATGAAGAGTAGCAGTCGAAGACTATAATAGAAGAGGACATAAGACAAATGCGGGTTACACAACTTCAATAAGAAAATCAAAGTGTCTCAATATTAGTCTCACAAAGCTTTATAACCTTTAGTTTGCAATTGTTGTATAAAGAGTGGGTTCGAGTCAACTTCGTAACATCAAATAAAGCTGTGACACAAGATCTAAAGAACAAAATAAGTCTTCAAAACTTGTTTTCCATATTGTACTCGAGCCCGATTGGAATGATCGAAGGAAACTTTGAAACCCAAGAAGGACTGATGTAGGCATCACATTAGTGTTCTGAACTAGGATAAATCTCATTTTCTATACTTCACGTTTGTTTATTTACTTTCTCAATTATTTAAAATCTAATCTGTTTTATGAATTGTACTAATTTGCAGGCGAGTTGACTATGAGGAGTCAGTAGTTGACTTATAAAAAAATTTCAATTCACCCCTCTCTTGAATTTCAATTGGTATCAAAGTAGGTATCACCAACAATGTTGCTTAACCACAAATAATCAAAGATCAAATAACAAATTATCAAATTCCCAGTGCTCTTTTCCAGGATAGTCACTATTCCATAAGACCACCATACTTTAATGGACAATATTACTCTTACTAGAAAAATAGGTTCAGAATTTTTGTCTAATCAAATGACTTCCAAGCCTGGGATTGTCATCAAGAAGGGTCCAAAGCTAATTCTAGGACTAAAAGAGAAGCCAAAGGACAAAGACAAAGAATCTAGCAGTACTTACATAGAAGATCTTGAAAGTCTTTATGTCACCAAAGAACAACAAGGGTTAATCCAAACTAATGCATGTGCTATAAGTTTACTTATTTGTACAGTCAGTGGAGAAGAATACAACAAGATATCAACTTGTGAGACTACAATAGAAATGTTAGACAAATTAGAAGTAACTTATGAAGGAACCACCAAAGTCAAAAAGTCAAAGATTTTCCACCCTGGTTAATGAATATGAGTTGTTCAAAATGGAAGAAAATGAGAACATTGAAACAATGTTTGCTATTTTAAGTAAGATTGTATGCGAACTAAAGTCACTGGGATGATCTATCCACATAGCCTATATGTCCAGAAACTAGTCCAAAGTCTTTCAAAAATTTGGGAAACTAACACTGCTATTCTTGAAGATAGAGATCTTCACTACATAACATATGACGAACTAAGAGGTAATCTTATTACATTTGAATGAAATTATATCAACAAGTACCACAAGGAGAAAAAGAAGACACTATCCTTCAATGCTGCTCTAACTGAAGAAGAGGACATTCTTAAAGATTCAAATAGTGAATGAATAACTCTTATCAACCATTGAGTAAGGCAGATCATGAGACAGAGACAACAAAGATCCCAAGGAGCCAAAAATAATGACTCCACTAGAAATAATGATCGTTACTATTATTGTAGTAGATCTTGCTACTTCAAATTAAATTATCTATAATTAAGAAGAAGAACATCCAGGAAGAAGAAAAATTTTGGAGCTTCAAGTGATGAAGATGAAACCAAAGAAGCAATAGAAGACGCCAATATGTGTTTCATGGCAGCAGGTGAATCTATCAAGGTAAGACTACACGACTATCATAACTACAATACTCTTGAATCTAATTTAGAGATGATAACTGACGAGCTTCAAAAAGTTATAGATGAATATAACAAACTCGCTTAAGAGAAGTAGAGTTGTGAAACTAGATTTAAGCAAGAACTTGAAGAGGAATAAAGAAGTTATCAAATAGAAATCGAAGCATGCCAAAGAAAAATTGACTTACTTCATGAAGAACTTGATGATGTACATAGGAGATTAATAAGTATAAAGAGATTACCTAGTCCAACTTTTGTGAGATCAAACCCTTTTTTTAAAAAATTCAAGTTACTCATCAAAATCATTCTAAATCAACCAAGACCTCTTTCTTCTCTCGAGGAAATATCTATTTATCTGTGTATAAAGAGGGCACAAATCCCACAGCTAAAAGCACAAGCCTAAAAGTGTGTGGGTTTAGAAGCCAAATAAATCACATTTAACCCACAAGGACTCAAGACCACTTGGCAACCTAAATAAAATTAATTTTCTTTTTTTGTTGGAATAGGTCCACAAGATCTATAAGAAGGGAATATAGGTTATTGATAGTTAATGTTCTATACACATTATCAAAAAAGAAAGATGAGGGATCAGTCAGATTTGGTGACAATGCTAGAGGTAATGTCATTGGAGTCGGCTCAGTAAAACACAACTGATCATGTTAATTTACTAAAGTATATCTAGTAGATGGCCTAAAATAAAATCTGCTCAACATCAGTCAATTGTGTGACGCCGGATTTAGAGTCTTCTTCAAAGCCAAAAATTTCTCAATCAAACACGACAAAAGAGACTTCTCTAATAGATGAACGCGTTGATAACCTTTATGTCTTAAATAGTTCTAATTTTTCTCCTTAATGTTCCTTGCTGTGCAAACCAATAATACTTGGTTATGGCGCAGAAATCTTAGGCATGATAGAATAAATATCATTGAGAAGCTGTCCAGACTAAAATTGGTGAGAGGTCAGCCAAAACTCAAGTTTTAAAAGGATCACATCTGTGATGCCTGCCAATTGGGTAAATAGACTAGGACATCATTCAAAGTCAAGGACATTGTCCTTACTATCATACCTCTTCAAACAATCCACATTGATCTGTTTGGCTTCACCAAGACCACAATTATTGGTGGAAAAAGATAGGATTTTGTCATAGTTGATGATTAATTACTCATGCCTTATATGGGTAATATTTATCGCTCAAAAACATGAGGCTTTCACAAACTTTGAGATTTTTTATAGAAAGGTATAGAGAGAAGCTGGACACCTCATTACTTACGTTCACAGTGGTCATGGAGGAGAATTTAAAAACAAGGAGTTTGAGGAGTATTGTGCTTGGATACTCTCTAAACTTCTCTTCACCTTAGTCTCCTCAACAAAATGGTGTAGTGGGGAGAATGAATCGGTCCTTTAGGAAACTTCCAGGACAATGCTATTAGAACATAATCTCCCAGATTACTATTGGCAGAAATAGCAAGCACAACATGTCAGATCATTAATAGATGCCTGATCATACCTATTCTAAAGAAAATGCCTTATAAATTTTGGAGAGGAAAGAAGCCTAATATTAGCTACTTTCATCCTTTTGGCTACAAATATTTATTCTCAATAATGGTAAAAATACCTTGGGAAAATTCAATCCACGAAGTGATGAAGGTATTTTCCTTGGGTACTCTCCCACTAGTCGTGCTTAGAGGGCCTTTAAAAAATTAACCTTGTGTGTTGAGGAATCTTTATATATTGAATTTTATGAATATAATAACCTCTCTTCCAGTTTAAGTATTGATGGAAAAAGGGTGAGTAATCTACAATCTAGAGAAAATTACAGCACAACCTCTGAGCCATCATAAGACAAGTCGACTATACCCCCTACAGAGTCAACTCCTATTGAAAAAATAGTGAAACCAAGTGTTCTAAGAGAATGGAAGCAGGATGCTAGCTATCCAAATAAGCTCATCATCAAAAATCTTGAATATAGAGTGTGAACCAGAGCATCATTGAGGAGACAAGCATTTGTTTCCCTTTTGTCTAAAATTTAACAAAATAAAATATATGAGGCCCTTAAAGATAAACCATGGGTCAAAGATATAAAAGAAAATTTGGACTAATTTTAGCGAAATCAATTTTGAAACTTTGTTTAAAAACCAAAAAACTATTCAGTAATTGGAACTAGATGGGTATATAGAAACAAATTGAGTGAAGAAGGTAAGGTTATTAGAAATAAAGCCAGACTTATAGCCCAAGGCTATTCCTAATAAGAAGGTATTGATTATGAAGAGACCTTTGCCCTTGTGGCAAGGTTAGAGTCAATACATATTTTATTAGCTTTTTCTACTTGCAAATGTTTTAAGTTGTAGAAATTGGACATAAAAGGTGCTTTCCTAGTTGTTTTTATTCATGAGGAAGTTTTTGTAAACAACCCCCAGGATTTGAAAATATGTCATATCCAAATCATGTTTTAAAATTATCAAAAGTACTCTACCAATGTTTAAAGAAAGTTAAGTGAGTAGAAAAATTAGAGTCACCTACCAATCGGGGGGAGCAAGTCAACTGATGTTAAAAGAACGTTAACTACTCAAGAAATATATACAAGACAGTGGAGTAGTTGATAAACGGGGAAGTCAACTGATGTTTACACTTGTTTGTTATTATAAAAAAGGGAGAGATTATTAGCCTTCAAAATCTATATTTTAATAATGACAAACTAATAGGTAGATCTTTGTAGGATATTGGAGACTTCTAATGTTTGAAGAATAATGAAAGCCGACTCTAAAAATGGAAGGACATCAATTCATGATCCACAATATCTAATTAAATCAATCAAAATAAGAACAAATGGAAGGAGAATCTTAACCCCAAAATTCATAGAAAATTAGATCAATCATAATGAAGTAAGAGGAAGAAAAGATTAAAAAAAAACTTGGAATAACATCGATCACTCAAAGACCAAAAGAAAGAAAGGATCACAGACATATTTGATATGGATGTGACTAAAAGTTGTATGTGGACATATCTGATTTGGACATATTATATGACTATATTCCTCAATCAAGGAATCAATTCAAATCCTTGATTGATAAGAAATATATGGGGTTTCCTTATAAAGAATAAAAGGCAAAGACTATAAAAGAAAAGGACTAAAGAGAGACACGTGTTACAGAACTTCAAGAAGAATATTAAAGTGTCTCAATCTTAGTCTCACAAAGCTTTTTAACCTTTAGTTTACAATTATTGTATAAAGATTAGGATCGGGTCCACTTTGTAACATTAACTGAAGCAATACCATAAGATTTGAAGAACAAACAAGCCTTTAAAACTTGTTTCCCATCATTGTACTCGATCCCCACATCGAATGATCTAAGGAAACTTTAAAACCCAAGGGGACTGAAAGTGGGCACCAAATTGGTGTTTTGAACCAGGATAAATCTCTATGTCTTTACTTTAAATTTGTTTATTTACTTGCTTAATTATTTTAAATCTAATTTGTTTTATGAAGTGTATTGATCTGCAGGTGAGTTGACTATGAGAAGGTAGTAGTTGACTCAGAAAAAATTTTCAATTCACCCCTTCTTGAATTTCAAAAGTAACTAAAATAACATATAATATACTTGATGGATGAGGACTCACCACCATTTCTGCGGGGAACTACTGAGCTATTTAGGGATGGCTGAGAAATTGTACCTCCGAACCTATGTTATAAGACTGTACAAAACAAAAGTATGCGATCAGTACTTTGAATGTACTAGTACGTGAGGTAAGGACTAACTAAAATACATATTACAACTGAACATGGATGCATGAATATGTAAAACTAAGAATGCAAGACCAAGTAAACTATGTACTAAATTAATCTGAATAACTGAATTACAGAATAATTGATTACTTGGTCAAGAAAACTTAAACTTTTATAGATTGATGTACTAACTAAAACTGTGGGAGCTATCATATAACTGACATGCCCTAATTTAAGCTGGTTGGGGGTAAATCTATAACCCCTGTTAGAAGAGTGTCAGTACTTGCCATGGGTACTAAAATATGGCTATGTGGATCCACTAATCTATTGTACTAAAGTAACATGGTGTCAAGCCTAAACAGACGAATGACCCCTGTAAGGAAGTTAAGACAAAACTTATGGGTCGCCCCTCATATCCTATACTGGATACATAGTTCTGTAACTTAGGGACTACTATTAACGACTTTGCCTAAACTGATGGGGGAGCCGCCATCCCTGTATTAACTCAGTGTTAAATCCTACTCCTAATTGAATGACTCTGGTATTATTATTGGTGTAAATATAAAGTGATATTGTACTGATAAGTGCTTAACATGAACATGGTAATCTAAATATAATAATAAAAACACAATCTAACTAAATTGTAACTTGAAAAAAGAAATCATATAAAAAATATAGGTATCGGGTGTTTATAACCCTCCTACACTGAATAATAAAAGAATATGATATCAATGTTAAAATAGTGATATAACATCATAGTTAAAAGATGCAAAACATAAGACATTTCATTAAGCTGATGAATTTCATAAGTTGGAACATGGGAATAAGTTAAACTTAGAAAGATAATATTTACACTTGGGATTACAGCATGAACTGGACAAGTTCACATGGACTCAATTTAAATATAGATAAGAACTTGAAATTTGAAGCATTACATAACCTAATTTACATGGGATCATATGAGGACAAGGATTTATTTCAAATTACTATGGAAAAGCATGGATTAAATTCATCTTGAACGTGTGAAACTCCATAATGAAGGAAAAATTCATACTTTAATCGAAGAGAGGGATTTTCAGCCCAGTGGGTTAAAGTAACCCATTTATGAATACCCCGCATACCTTAATTGAATGAATTCTTAAATACATTTTGAAATTGGAACTTAAATTCGTGATTTCTTACGAGAAGAAGCTTGAATTTTTTTCTTTGGAAAAGAGAGGATTTCTACGTGAGTTGTTTGAGGATAATGGGAAAATAATGCCCTTTTGAGTGTTATAAGTCATGTTTTAGATGACTGAGGTTGAGGGAAAAGAACTAAATTACCCCTTGGCCCCTTAAATCATAAAGCTGGAATAGTAGGGGAGTGGCCTCTACGGTGTGGACTCCATTATGAGGGAATGGCTTCTGCAATGCGATACCTAATCCCTTGGAATAGCATCCACAACATAGAAAATTTTATAGAGGTATGTCCCACGAGGTGTAGCTTATCGTGGAGGCTCACTACCTCCACTGTCTAGACATGCCCCGAATCCCGTCCAAAAATTCTTAAACTCTCTAAGATACACCTTTAATATCTCTAAATATGTTTCAACTTAAAATCCAACACTTTGGGGTTAAAATGTCCAAAAATAAAATCTGTAAAATCTTGGAGTCTTGAAATGACTAAATCCTTAACACTTAGTGAAAATTTCAAACCTTGGACCCCTTAAGCATCCAACTAGAAGCTAAATCGAGCTTATAATCTTATGAGGTATTATAGATGCCTTAATTATAATATTCCTCTTAGATGTGTGATGATTAAAAACATGCATTATGTCCTATAAATATGTTATGCTTCATAGTTAGTCCATGGCTTAAGATACAAGAAGGCTTACTAATATTATTATTGATATAAGCTCCGAATACGTATGTGGTCCCATGGTTGTGATGTTGATGTTGTAATTATTTCAAAAACAATATTTTGCCAAAGGTTGTGTTAAGATATGATTTGGATATCCGAGAAGTAATTGTCTTTGTAAATAATAATGTTTTAGTGTAAGAAAATATTAATATTTATATACATATCTCTCTGGTATGTGATGAAGGAAAATGTGGTATGATTTTTATGATTCCAATATTTGAATACTAGTAATGGCATGATTAGATTTAATAGTCATTATTGATGCATCGATGAATGATACAATTCCAATTATATTATAATCTTATTATTGTTATCATTAACCAAGTGCTAAAGCCTACATTCTACCCTAAGATGGATTTCTTCACAGTAATAATTGTCGAACCTAATGACTAATTTATATGAATAGAAGAGGTTAATTTCAATGATACAAAGATTGACTGAAGTATATCTCTAATTTGACACTTTGATTTACTTCAGTCATGAGATATTTCAACCCTTTCTACACTTTATAATAATTTAGCCCCGAAGTTTACTCCGATCAACAAACTTATAGATTTACACTCTTTTAGCCATAAGTTGAGTCCATGCACCTTTTACAATATATATTTATTAATGATTTGATATGGATAATGAATGATGAATTATGGAAATATAATCTACCTTGCTTTTCTTCTCATGATCATTTACTTTAGCGTTGTGGGGCTTGTACCTTTCTTTAGCGTTCGTGGGAATTGCACTCTATTATTTATATTGATTTGGATATTATGATAATGTGATGATTCCTGGAAAGGACAAAGGATATTAAGATGATGTGATGATACATGGCAAGGTCAGATGATATTATGATGATGTAATAATGCCCGACAAGGATGGAGGATTTTATGATGATGATATTTATACCCGGTAAGGCCAGAGGATGATTATGATAAGGATGATAATAATGATGATGGATATGGTATTGTGAATAACATTACATTCATACTTTCATGCGCATCACCTATCACTAGTATGCATCTATGTCTATCAGCTAGTATAGGATAAATGGATAGATATATAAAATGATTATGCCTTGTATTGTTGTATGCAGATTGAACCTTTCAAATGTGGGCGATGAGGGTAAGCTTAGGATGGGTTATGTATTTAGTATTATGAAGTAGCTAGTTACTCGTGATTTTATTGCTATTGTTATCATCATTATTATGTCTAGCTTATAATAGATTGGTCATTAATTCAGTATCAAGTTTGAGGTATGATTCTGGCCTTTTTATCGTACGATTTCATTATTATGTATGACTACTTCACGATCAGATATATCGATTAGAAACCCTAATAATGTTAGTACTAAATTTTCATATGATCATAATGAGGCCACAAAATAAAAATATGATGATCTAGGTTATTCTTAGAGTTGACCTTATATATATATACCTATATCTAGTTATATGCTACTATGGTATTATCGTATATCCCTTTATTTATTTGTTATATTATATATTCTTTTCATGGCCTCGTATATTACTATATATCCTTCCTTCATCGTTTATTTGTATATTTTTTTAGGGATATACGGTGTAGTGTTGAGATTTCTAAGTATGATTGGAATAGGATAGTTCACCCTCAATACATTTTTAGACTTATTATGTTAGTCTATTGGACATATATAGGATAGTTTATCCTTACTTCTCATTGGCTATTTTATGAGCTTATTGAACACTTGGTTGTAGTTTTGGTTCTGTGTATAAGTTATATATATCTACTTTATCTTTGGAGCTTAGTTTACCATTTCCTAATGAGTACCCTTAATTTAGTACTTATACTGCACTTCTACAACCTGCAGATCATCATACGGGTTAACTTCATTGATGTATATGTCCTATGGAGCAGTTATTGTTTAAACACATAAGGGGAGATCTTGAAGTTTGGAGTATTACCGACCTCTTTCTTACATACTAGATTTGTCTTCATGTTGAATTGAGAGATAAATTGTAATAGTGAAATGCCCTTTGGATTTTATTTATGTACTCTTGTTATGTTAGAATCTCTTGAACTGATACCACCACATTTTGGGATTATATTATGTATTTTTATCTTTATTTCATCTATTCCACAATTCCTTTCTTTATATATTTGGTAGTCCATTACTAGCCGTTTTGGATAGCGGGTTTGTCTTACCTACTGGTGGGTTATAGTAGGCACCATCATGAACTAAGAAATTTGGTCTTGGACAGCTTAAGAATTAAACCTCTACTCTTGTTGGGTATATATTAACAACGACCGCTTTACATTGAAATATTGGTGTAAGTTGAGTGTTATAAAAAACTGCCACTTATCAATTGGTGCGAAGAATGAGGAGGTCAAAAATAGAATATAATAATATCAAGGTGAGTCTTCTAAGGTTCAAAGGTAGTAGTGATTTAGAAGAGTTCCTTAAATAGAAGTTAATAGGTGAGTAATTGTTCTCAATAACATCTTTTATTCCTTGAAAATAAAGTTTGCCAATGCTCAATTTTTGGGTTATGCAACCACATTATAGGATTCCAAGAG
The DNA here is from genome assembly GCF_002878395.1 of Capsicum annuum. Taxonomy (NCBI): domain Eukaryota; kingdom Viridiplantae; phylum Streptophyta; class Magnoliopsida; order Solanales; family Solanaceae; genus Capsicum; species Capsicum annuum. The sequence continues at coordinate 80,530,479 of NC_061118.1, read as the reverse complement.
GAGAGAGATAACTCAGAATCATAACTTCAAATTATCTACATAGAAAGTGTTCTGGAGCTTATAGAGTAAACGTATGTGACAAGTGACTATAATAAATAGGTTCTCCAAAAGGTTACTTGATTTGAAAAGGTTGTAAGAGTGTTTAAGATTGCTATTTTATGTATGATAACTTAAGGATGAAGTGCAAGATTGGAAAAAAAATACAATAAATGGTAATAAGGTGGACCTGAAATCTCAAAAACCATGAGGCTTCAACACTATGTGAGTTTGGAAAAGGCATTTTATATTTCCTTTAAGGGATAATAAGAACTGAAAGAGGAGAAATCCTTACAAAAGGTAATTCAACATTCTAATGGAGCAAGGTTAATGATAGGTACAAGTTTTCATCCACTTAGGATAACTCCAAGGGTAGTTGTAACACCCCAATGGTTCTTAAGGTTCCATTTCAGACTTATTATTTTAAATGAATCAAAATTAGTAGAAAAAACACAGTATGAACCTACCAACTAGTCATGGTTAGATCTAATGTGACATCACAAGTCTTGAGTGTAGTCCCTAAGGTATTTAAGGGTAAAAATTTATCCCAGTGACAACAAATCCCAACGGTGAGTCATTGTTAGTACGATAAGCTACCGTGTGACTCATTTTGAGCATCCCTAGATCATAGTCTTGAAACATAATTTTTCTTCCCAAAGATGATAATTGAATAGAATGACTCATTGTTACAAGGGATGACTCATCACGTGTGTCATTTTAAGGAAGTGATGTTGACTAAATTACACCTCCAAAAAATTATAATGTGATTGCTGAATAAAAACTAGAACCCAACAAGGTTGGGGTCAAACCCATTAGGAATAGGACAAAATCCAATGTAGTATTTGTCTATGTAATTTGAAAATAAGTAAACAAGGGGAAATTTTATATTGTAAAAATGTCAATTTACTGGATAGTAATGAATATGAGAAGCACACTAGGACTATATTCCCTGATAACTTCTTAACTCTATAAGTTCTCCTTACTTTAGTGATCTCTTATGGTATTAGACATACAAAATCGTTAGGTTATGTATCATCTAATTGACTAGATTACACCCCTTTTAAATGACTATCACCAATAACCAAGGTTCATGTGTAATGGGTTTGGTATTTCTAACCCCTATCGACGATACCTATATAATCTATCCTATTTACTGATTCAAGTCTAATTAAATGAAGATAACTCCAAGGAATATTGTTGATTTACCATCCTTATCCATTTACCCTTGATAAAGTCCAAGGTATAGATAGAACATGTTTCAATGTGTGCACTCATTACAAATCAATGAAAGCTATAAGAAACAACAACACATGCCCAACTACCTCTCGAGAATCACTTTGTACTTCAAACACTAGTTTGTTAACTCATCATGGTTCCCACAACACTACTTGTGGTATTTAGCTACTCATAATTTCAAGTTCACAAGAATAATTTATAGATGAAGACATTATTATGAACTTACAATATTAATAGGAAATCTTTAAAATCTCAGCTTGAGTTAAACTCCTAATAACAATGTTCTTGAAAATCCAAAGAATATGCCTTAGAATCTCACAATAGAATGGTGTACAATATAAAGTAGTCTGCCACCTCATGGAATAACCCTATAAGGGTATTTACCGAAACAATAAATCCTATACTAAATAAATTAGGAAATGTAAGTTGATGGCATTGGATGATACAAAGTTATAATCGTGGTTAGAACCCATGATTGTCGTTTAGTTCTCGTGGTTTAGCTCATGGATTTTTATCAGTAGATCATCACCAGTACAGTTCTTAATGTGTATCCATGGTATCAACCTACAATCATACTATGTTATTCATTGATCATACTTGCAAATCTGATCTTCCTACCCAGGACCTCATGCTGCAATCATTTCTTCAATGTCCAATTATGGGATATTTCCGTCTGATCTTTTTCCTTTAAGTTCTACAAACCTTTTTCCAAACGCCCTTTCCATGATCTGATGGTACAATTGTATGGGCGATGTACAACCATAGGAAATTCTCATCTGATAAAAACCTTAGATTCATCCTTATAGCTTCCTTGGTATAACTTTTGTTAGATCCCAGGATTGTGTATTAGATTGTCTAATGGCTTTGTTATCAAATAATTAACATTTTATTATCAAAGTATTTTTATAGTACAAACAATAGAAAACCCCTCATATTCACAAATATTCATAGTTTTATACATCTTAAGTGTTGAACATTTACTATACATTAACACGCTCAACTAAGAACATTTGCATGTCCTCAGACAAACAAAGCACATTAGACTCACTGAGATGCTTAACCTAGAGCAAAATAAAGATGACTGTTGTAGTTACTTTTACAAAACTAATTTTCACACATACAACCTACACAAATATCTTCAACAACCTCCTATTTCATAAAAATTAATCAATACTACATGTAAGAAAACCAAGTACTCTCATAGTGGGATTAGGATATAGAATTATATTATGAATAGATAACCTAACATGTAGACCAATACACTACCTAAACAATCAACAACTAGACTATAAACCCTATGACATCAATCAAATAAGACCTGTAATCACTCAGTAAATGCGATAAATTTAATAACTAGGATTAAATCAAATCTCTCACTCCCATGAACAAGACAAGTAATGTGCCTTTGATACCATAGGCTTTTCCTTATTATCTATTTTTTCAGATTTCGAATAGTCAAGTTAGGATTGATATAGGTCTTTTCTCGACTTGTAATATAGGCTTCGGGACAGGTATGGTACATTTGGGTATGGTGAATTAATCCTCCTTTACATTACACTACTTTTGGCTCGTCTTTCCTACTTTCTCACATTATTCTCCCTTTTTCACATTTTTATTTCTTTTTGTACCTCAAGAGAAGTTTTATTTTCACAATAACTCACTATAACAACACACACACACACACACATATATATGTATTATTTTTTATAGTTTCTTCTATTTTTCTCCTTTTTATTCATACTGCACTCTACTTCATTTTCCTTTTACTACTACTCCTTTATACACACTTTCTATGCATCCGTATGCAATAAGACACCCCCAACTTAGGTGATTTTACTAAGTTGAGATACACATTGTCAAAGAAAGGACCAGGTCCCAAGAAGATTCATTTTAGAAAAGTAGAGAAGGTGAATTGGGTAGTTCAAACAAAAGGTATATTAAGGATCAAATGTTTGGGTTCAACAGATACATGATCATTTGGTAGTTTACTTAGGCTATAGTGGACTTTTACAATCATGGCTTATTATTATTTCATAAACTCTCATCCGGGATATTTTAACAAGACCCACTGGGCATGTTTTAGATTGCATAAATACGTCGACTAGGTAGAAACCTTACTTTCTAATGGACCAAGGCTTTCTTCTAATTTTCTACCTAATCAGTTCATGAAGGTTTGCGAGGTTATACTATTAACAAAACTAATGCCATATCAAGATCCTAACACTAGTAAGAACATAATATATGCAAACCCATAAAATCACAAAATATGTTTTAGAGGGGTATCATTTCTAGAACATTCAAAAACAAGTTTGCATGCTTTATTAAATATGGTTTCATCTAATTTTCTCAACTTACTCAAAGTTACACAAAAAAAAAACACCAAAATAAAATAAAACTCCTAAACATACTAGTTCTAAGTATTATACTGCGGCTAAGGTAAAAGAAACACTATAACAAAAACCCTCAAACTTGGAAATCATTCAATATACATATTACATGAACTCATAGAAATTTAAGAACTTGGTGATGGGACATACCTTTAGTTATCTAGGTGCCTACCAAACTCTAGTTACATGGGGATATAGGTGGGAACCCAATGTGTTTCTCAACTCTAATGGCCTAGATCGTGGCCGTGGAACTCATAGAAATATTGGTACTGGTGGCAACTGGTGCACAAAAATTACTTACATTAAGGGAAATATCTTTCCCTCCACTAGTCTATGAAACCACCTTTATTTTAGGTTGCATCTCATCACCCTCCTGAGTATCTCATCCACTTCTTGAATCACTGCCTCAGAGGTCTAGCCAACTATCTTCTCCTTTTTTCTCTTTTTTTTTCTAGTTTTACTTCTTTCTTTCCTCTTTATTAGTATTAAAAATTCTCCTTCTATTTCAAGGCTTCAAATATCAACTTATCTCCTAAATTTTTATCTTCTTATATCCGAGTTGGGAGTATAAAAATTAGGAACCAAGCAGTCTACATCTACTATAAGAATTGTCAATTAAGGCATAGTATCCGACAGACCTAGTATCTGGATTACATAAATTCTATCCATCATACGCATGTTAAATCTATCTTCCCATGCTTGAACTATCCTAACTATACCCCAAATCTAATCAATACATAAGGATTAACACCGGCCTCGAACTTCATGATCCGGGCATTGTGAAGAAGTAGGTTACATATGATCTCTTCTCAGAATAAAGTCTAAATCAATATATAACCAGATTGAACTAATGGTTGATTGTATATGGATACCAGCAGTGCATAAAAAGAAGAGGCATTGGTGAGGCATCCCCAACTATGTCTGGTATCTCAAAACCTCTTGCTGGGACTGCTAGGTTTTATATATCCTTTATTAATGACATATCAACAACCTTGGTCGGGCATATATAGTTGGGACCTTTGCACTCCTTATCAATTGAGTAATAATATAGGGAAAGGTAATGTGGTGCTAAGCTGTAGCAGTCTATCTTATATCTCCTTTACAATGATTAGTAGGATGTTTAGCTCAACTCCAAAAAATAAATCTATCTACCGTAAAATTATTGGTCACAACCATTGTATTATTATTATTATTATTTGTGGGTATTATCTGGTGCCTGACCACTGACAATCAGACTTTGGTGGTAAACTTTAGAATGTGTTTATATATTATGGCCCTATTGATCCATGGATCATTTTCTCTTGCTTAAGTCCACCTGTAGTGAATCTCCTTGTCATCCATCCTCAAGATCTTAACCCTATGGTAATAGAATAGGATGGATTGCTCTGACCATAAATCTATTTTTTAAAGCGACAGAGCCTACTCAGATCCTTTGCATTCTTTCATGCGAGGAGCCAACTTTGAATTTGAATAGATCCTGTAGGACTTCTTGCATAGACTTAGGCTTGCTTTGAAGATTAGTAGGCTTGTCGTGTTTTTGCCCTTTAGTGGGATTCAAATAATTCATCAAAAATCTATACTATGGATTCTCCTCAATTATCTCGACTACGACTTGGAACAAGGCTCAAGAGATAACATTGATAGAGATATCCGCATCATCATCCTAGGCTCGTATAGTGTCGAGTTTAGGATACTTATTATATCCTTCACCTTCCTTGAAAAATTTATATTCGTTAGCATGGCTGCATAGGTTTTATGAAATTCATGCACCAACTCTGGAACATAGTTTCATAGGGGTCTTTTAATCCACCCCAACTCATGCCATTCAAATCCTTTGACCAATAGTAGAATTTATTAGAGGGACTCTTATAGGATGTAGGGATATTTTTAAATACTCTCTTCTTGTATTCTTGATTTAACATTGAGACCCCATTAATATATTTTTCCAAGAGTTTAGGAGTATCAAGCATCATAGGTTCATGCCTCTTTGAGGTAAGGCAAGAACATCACCCTCATAGGATTTGAGGTTGGATTCGTCCTCCTCCGTTGTGGACTTTCTTCATCATCATCCTTAGTGTTACCCCTTATGGTACCTTACCTTTTCAAACTGGGGAAAGTTTATTAAGGTTACAGCCTGGACAAAGGCTGTTATTGTTGTGTCCTTTTCTTGCTTCCTCTTTTTTGCCTTATCCCTCATGGTCTAAGGCGAGTGCTATATTTCTATGTAACTAGTACAAAATTCCATCTCGATCCTAATTAAGCTTTGAGAATCACTCTCTGAGCTAGAGGAAAGTCCTTGGGTGCCCTCTTCTCAGAGATCTCCTTTTGTAGATTTATTAGTGCCTTTGGTGCAATTATACTTGCATGGGCAAATATTAGTGTCCATTTTGAAAAAGTTTGAATAGGATTAATAATTGTAACAGATGATCCTTTATACAATCATGTAATGAATTCACAATTGTGGCTTTTTGTCACAGAAAAAGTTCACCAAAATTACTAGAAAGTCTGTCCAATGGCGATAAGATTCTACAATCGAGCAATGAAGGTATGATTATACCTTATGATCATAGAACCATTACTAAAGTACAGAGGGTATATCATATTAGAAAAGAACATATCATGATTGTACCTAGATAGGATGATTATGGATAAGAACTTATAGGATTTGAATTGAGACCCCACAATGACCTAACCTACAACTGTATGTAGATACTGATTGTATGTTTTGTCAAGGAGTTCTCTAACACTTAACATATCTTAAACATTGAATTTTGACTCTATTTTGTTCTGATTTTTCAACCATGACCTTAATTTTACCAACACTGGGTACTAAATACTTGGACATTGGTTATTACTCACTAACAAATAAGTTTTCATACTTGATCAAAATTTAGGCATAAAAATTTACACCAACAAAAGATAATAAGAGAAAGATGACAACATTTAAAGGAACTTACAAAGCTTGGTAATTCTCTATCTAAATTTTAATTGGAATCCAAAACTCACATTAAACTTGGATTAAACATGTGGTTTAGCTATCTATGCAATAAAAATTGAATGTAATTTAAAGTCTGAGTGATTTTAATATGTCTTAGCTCTTAGGTATATGGTTTGATATTTTAGATTTTAAGTCGGGTCCGATTAGGTTGGGTCAAGATTCATTAAATTGAAGACCCAACAAATCAGTCATTTCTATAATCGTGGTACCAAACCACTACCATGTATTTCTCTCATACCATGGGTGTTAAAAGAAACTTCTATGAGAACCTAGGAAGCTTAAGAACAATTGTGATATAAAACCATGATCATTTCTTAAACCCACATGTTTGATACCTATATTGATGACTTATTGTAGTTTGATCAGATAATGGTTGAAATGATCCTGAAATCTAGATACGATTGTGATGATTAATTATAGGATAACTCACATGTTTGCAACCTACAGGACTTTCATTCATATTTCTCAAATGACTGAAAGCACGATCACGGGGTCTCGTATAGTGGTTCAATCCTCTTATTGGTTCATTCCATAGTACAGTTCAATATCGTTCAACCTATAACACTTAATTTAATGTCGCAACATAATATAGCTAAGTTGGTTACTCGAACTTTTCAACTAACCCATGGGTTGCCTCCCATGAAGTGCCTGATTTAGTTTTGCAATACAATTCGAGTTGGCTTTATTACTCAATCATTCTTCAAATCTACTGCACAAAACAATCTTGTTTCCTAATTTTCACCCAAGTAGTACTTCACCCTTTGTCCGTTGACCTTGAATTTTAGTCTCTCTTTGTTTTAAAGTTCATTTGTGCCATAGAGAAACATTGTAACCACTTCATAAAGGTCTTTCCATTTTTATTTCAACTTTCTAGGAAATAGATCAACCTTGAGTCAAACAATAGTAACTATCGCCTGTAATAAATTCTCTTATTTCAATATTTTGATCATCATACAACTTTATTTTATCCTTATATAAGATTTTCTCTCTCTTCAATGTAGAGATAGAATTCATCCATATTATTCATCAATTCTAATCTCATCTTTGTCGCATCACTCCATTAAAGAATTAGCCTCTTCAATGCCCATAGTATCTCACGCTAAATTTCTAAAGGAAAATAGCATGTTTTTTCATACACAAGATGATAAGGGGATGCAATAATAGGGTTTTTGAATGTTGTACGATATGCCCACAATGCATCATCTAATTTCCTAGCTTAATCCATCCTATTTGCATTCACAGTCTTTACCAAAATAGACTTGATCTCTCAATTGGAGAACTTAACTTGACTTACTGTTTGAGGATAGTAAGGCATTTCTAACTTGTGTTTCACACCATATTTCTCAAGCAGGGCCTTGAATAGACAATTGCAGAAATGGGATCCTCCCTTATTAATGATGACCCTAGGTGTTCTAAATTCAAACAATATGTTATTTTTCAAGAAAGTTGTGATTCCTTTAACTTCATTATTGGCAAGCACAATTTACTAGTCAATACCCAAAAATCAATAATTCAAGATTAAGAAGAACAATTATTGGAAGTTTATGTCTTCGCGAGATGTTCCCTTATCTTTGACATTGGACATATTTTCTTGCATAATCATGGGAATTATTGTGAATGGTCATCCAGTAATAGCCGTATTGCAATAACTTGTCATAGTTCACGCACTTCTATGTTGACCCCCAACTAGTCAGTAGTGACACGCCTATAAGATATTCATCATCTCAACTTTTAATACATATCATTAGATCATCACATCTACACAAACCCAAAACAAGTACAACTCATCCCAAAAGACCTTCCTCACATCATGCATGAACTACTTTCAGTACTGAAATGACATGTTTTCTCGAACCAGGTAACTTGCCAAATAGTAGTAAAAATTTAAAAACCAAGTGATTAAGTCTTATGATATTGCCAAGACCTGCTCATCTCAAAAGGTATCATCTATCTCAAGACCATCTCCTAGTTTTAGCATTGCCTCCCCTTCAAGGCATGATAAATGTCGACTATTTAATTATCAGTCCACTGTAAATCCATAACCTCAAAGTTGAATTCCTACAACAGAATTACCCATCTAATCAACAATGGTTTTGCATCTTTTTTCACCATAATGTATGTAATGACCCTCACAGTTATTTTCCTTATTTTTATATAACTTCGGTGGATAGAGCTTTTCTATAACCCTCCCATGTTATTTATGACTTGCTGGAACTAATAGTTCATTTCAGGACGGTTCGTTTAAGAATTTTAGTAATACCAAATGTACTATGGAATATCTAATCTAAATTGGTATTTAGTAGAAATATAATTTGTTACCTTTTCAAAATATTTTTGATATTGATAAAATTCTTTAGTAATAATATATTTATATTACTTTACAATAGCTTTTCTACGTTATTAATATTTTAAATGAAGATAGAAAATCTACATATGTTAAAATATTATTATTATAAAATAGAAGTTTTATTAGAAATAATTTCTATTAATTATGGTACATTCAAAATAGTATATTTATTTTATGAAGAACCTATGCAATATCTGAATATATAGATAATGGAGAAAATACATTATAACATCCCTCAATTTGTTCACAAAACTCAATTTAACACATTAAATTTATGGATAATTATTTTCCATTCTAAATAACTTTCAACTGAATTTTATACCACCTTAATAGTTGAGGTGGAAAATTTCAAAAAATTCAGTACGTAAATGACCGAAAAAAAGTAAAAAAATAGGCCCCACTTTAAATTTTATAATTTTTCTTTCCTTTCTTCTTCTTCAAACCTCACCACCACTTCTGTTCATCTTCCTCACACCCAACCGCCCCTTTTCTTCTCCTTCCTCTATTTATTTATTTTTCACTTCTCCATCAGCCATCTCTAATCATATAAACATCAAATAATTTGAGGAATCAAACTTTCAACATTATTTCTTTTTTTCACTCCTAAACATAAACCATCTTCAATAAAATACATAGAAAAATATATTGAAGAATCAAAATTTTAACAATTATTTTTTTCACTCCTATCCATCAATCATCCCCAATCACATACCTAGAAAAATACTTTTATGAATCAAGATTCTAACAATTTGATCAAAAATAAAAAAATAGTGAACCTCAATAAATGATTGAGTCTAAATTTCGAAGGAAAGGGTGGGATGGGGTGGGGAGAAAAGAACGGGGACATGAGTTGGAATTTTCAAATGAAGAATAATGGTGGATGACAGGTGCATTGTTGTAATGGGGGCGGTGGAAGTGTTTTTTTTTTAGGGAGGGGGACAAGAAAGATTAGGGGTAACTTTTTAATCTATATAACTTATATATATATATATATTTGGGTCTTTTTTAAAAAAAGCTATTATAGTATAAAATTCATTTGAAAGTTATTAAGGGTGGTATATGATTGCTCATGTAGTTTAGGGTCTAAAGTAAGTTATTGGGACAATTTCAAGGGTGAAAAGATGTATTTTCTCTAAATAATTGGATCAAAATTTGTGAATATGGATTGTTATACCACCACGTGGAAGTCTGAAAGGGTGAAAACAGTTTTCTAAGGCATTCTGCCACTTGGAACATAGTATTGAAGGTACCAAATGTTAGAATGTGGATGTATTTAAATAGAGTGTGTGTCATGCACTAATCATATATATATATATATATATATATATATATATAAAAATTGGTAGCTTGTTTCTTTGTTTTCTCACCTATTTTAGCTTGCTCATATTTATTTTCACAAGTTCATTTATACAGTTATTGCTATTTATTACATCTATACACATATAAACATATGTGAGTGCTGAAAAAATTAAGAGGAAAATTAATTATCTACATCAAGTTATTTAAGCTCGTGATTCAATAGGGCACTATTTAGGGGCTTTCCAGAGAAACATTTTAGCTTTGGCATCCAGGTAGACTAGGCTTACCCTACATTCACATTGAGCTTATTTACGCTAATTGTATACTATTATTCTAATTTTAGACAAACACTTATATTTTCATTCCATTTGATATATATATATATGAATATATATATATATATATATATGTATTTATACATATATATAAATGTATACACCCATATATCATGCCTTATTTATCTAGTTAGAACCCTATTCTAGTAAATTTTTGTCTCTTATCTTTAGTACAATAGCATCTATATATTTACGATATGGAATTAAGTTGCAAGATCTTGGATTCATTCCATTTTAATTGAAATATGTGAATAATTATTAAAACATAATTTAACTTTCAGTCAAGGTTTAACATATACTTTATTTCTATCATTGATTGGGAATTTTTAGCACTACTTTGGCACTGGTTATGGTATAGTTTGGATTTTAATTTTATAATTGGGCATGGTTACTATGAGTTTTGATTTGAGTTCTACATCTAGTTATAATGATGTGATAACCTGATTTACAATTCATGATTGCACCTATTAAATCTCGCAAGTAGGTAAGTTGAATCATAAATTAGAGCTAAATACTGTGGGTTAACTTGGTGAAAAATTCCTAAAAAAGGGCAAATTAGACATTCAAATAATAAATAAGCAAGACTATGGAAGAAAAAAAAGAAAGACAACCATACAGATAACTATCCCATGACCTGTTAGGGCCAGTACAAGAGCTACTATAAATACAACCCAAGTTCTAATATAGTCAATATAATCATGTAATACCTTATATCAAAATATTATCTATCTATCATATGACTCATCCCTTGAGTATGCACAACATATGAGTGGTATGTTGAAATCAGATCTAAATCAGTGTGCCATGGTGAGCAATCTATTAAAGGTATGACTTGATCCTAGGAGTCATCACGAAGGGTACCTGCCCTATGAGGCCACGTCTTGAGAACATCAGTTAAGACTCTTTGAAAATTTTTCCAAGATATGAGTAAAGGGTTTAGGGTCATGTGAGCATGATACGAATGGTAGATTGAACTCGTAGATTGATCAATGTGTGCCCTCCTAGAGACTGCCAAGCTTATGAGTCATGGAGGATAGTTTTACCATTGCATATTAGTCGTTTGTATACTCATGAAGATTGGCGAGTGAATTCTGAGAATTTAAGGGGCTTTTTAGTCTTTTTCCCCTTATAAGTTCGAACCCACTACCCTATACTAAGGAGAGGTGATACATTTCCCCAATTTTCCATTGATTAAACCACACAAAATCTCTCATTCCATTCTTAATAACAAGATTAGGTTTTCTCTCAAGATTATTTCCTACGTCTCAAAGGTCAAGTTTACTTCACCAAGCCAAGAACTTCGAGGTATGTGGGGTTTATGAACAAGGATATTTTTTCATCCTTATGCCTAAAACTTATTTTAAAGTTAAAGTTATATGATTTCCAATTAGGGTTATGCCTAAATTATCAGGTCTTGAGTTTATGAAATTATCATGTAATTGAAGTTTTAAAGTGAATACATGTTCTCATCTATTTATGTTTTGACTTGAAGATTCTTTATTATGATTTGAATATCATGAGTTTGATTTGAAACGTTAATTAAGGATTTTTAATTGAGTTTTAAGTATGATATTGTATTACAAGTTATATGGAAGAAATTATCAGATTTAAGGCTTAAGTATAAGAACTAATTTTACAAGAAAGTTTGATCTTTTGATTCATTGACTAGACTTGAAATCAACAATTGTTCATATTTATTATGATTTAAAGTAAAGAGAAGAATAATTGGTTTCTAGTTTACAAACTCTTATTCTATTTTAAGGTGGATTTCTTAAGTATGAGCGCATATATGTATATACTTTTGGAGTAATATTTATCATCGAGAGGGGAATACAGATAAGCATAGCCCAAATTCCCAAAAACTATGAGCCAGCATAGGTTAAGCTTTTCCCCAATGAGGATGATATTAACTATAGTAATCACTAAGTTAAGGTTCTATTCCGATGGCAAGGGTAGAACAACAATCCCCAATGTGGGTAAGACGTTGGACTCCATGGTAGCTCACATAGTTTATGTCGGTTAGAAAAATCTCCCATAATAAGGATTAAAATTAAAGATTTTGAGAAACTAATGATTATGGCTCACTAAGTTATTTATATGCTTCATGATTTAAGATTTATGATCTTCCAACCTTAAGTTTTACTTAAGTCAAAGGTGAGTCATTTACTTTTAGCTTGCATTATTTGAAAGTTTGTAAATTTATTTAGTTATTGTCTTACTTATCCATTCACCCCACAAGTTCAGTACATTCCAGAGGTACTGATCCACATAAATTTCTATGTGCTGCGTTGTCTTATAATGTTGGTTTTGGTGCCGCCCGTTTGCAGCAGCACGATTGACTTTGACATCATAACATGCATTCCTCCTATGGTGAGTCCTTATAGTATGAGGGCCTAAATTATTAGATTTTTTTTATGGATAATAGTCTTAACTATTTGATTTAATTTTTATGTTCGGGTCAGCTAGGATTGTTCCCAGTGATTCTCTATTCATTAGTAGAGGCTTTTTTGACAATGAACATTTAATTATAAGTTTAAGAAGTTTGTGCAATGATTTCCAAGTAAAAGATTCACTTTAAGTTATAAGATTGCTTATTTTTAGTTTTCTTCATAGGATAGCCATCTTAATTACATGAGTTCTGAACTGAAAAGATATCATAGGTTATCTTGGGACTATTCGTAGACTTGAGCATCGTGTTATGTCCAAGAGGGTTCTCTTTGAGTATTACAAACTTGGTATCAGAGTCTAATATTTTGAAGAGTCCTAGGGATTTAGGCGAGCCGCGTTACATAGAGTCTTGATCATGGATGTGAACCATACCATATTTTTTAGCAAGGGGCTATGGGAAAAATTAGGAATCATTATCTCATTCATGATCTATCTTTCTTACAGTGGTCTCTATTTTCCTTAACTCGTGCATTTACAGAGCAGATTATACCTCCTCGCCGAGCCGATACATGTAGAGATGGTGATCAACAACCCCTGCATGCCGACCCCTTATATGAGAACTTATCTCATGTTAATTTTAGAGATGATTTTCAAGTATTGGACCAAGCTATGACCACCAATGGTTAGGGGAACTAGCAGGTAGTGGTCCAACTTCAAGAGAATGGTAATTTAGTTGTAACCTAATTTTGGGACTTTATAAGGATGAATTCGCCTGATTTCCATGGGTCAAATGTGGATGAATACCTGCAACTTTTATTAATAATGTGAGAAAGATAACTTAGATATGCATGTTACTAAAGAGGAGAGCGTAGATTTGGCATTCTATAGGATCAAAGATGTTTCTTATGATTAGGTTATGACATGGAAGGATGGTAGGGGTAAAAATGCAACTTCTGTTAGTTAGAAGGTATTCTAGAATGCTTTTCTAGAAAGGTTCTTTTTGAGCAAGAATATAGAGGCTAAGGTCGAGGAGTTCATGAACCTAAGGCAGGGCTCTATGATAGTGAATAACTAGTGCCTTAAGTTCACTTAGTTGTCTAATTATGCTCCTTACTTGTTAACTGATTCTAGACCTCGTATGAGCAAATTTGTTACTAGGTGTCTGATCTAGTGGTTAAGGATTATAGGACTTCCATTCTTATTGGAGATATGGATATTACAAGATTGATGAATCATGCTCAATAAATTGAGGTAGAAAAGTTAAAGGAAAGAGAAAAGAGGAATGAGAGATCTAGGACTGGATAATTTAAGTTTAGTCAGCCAAGGTCAAGAGAGGAAACCATTCACTATTTCATGATTATTCATAAGTTCTTGTGCCATCTTCAGCTAGTTCCTCTGTACCCAGAACCAGGCCAGAATAATAGGATAGGGCTTCAAATTCTAGATCTCATAATGGTGTTGTTAGGAGGCCCAATTTCCTAATATGTGCAAAGTGTGGAAGAACATATCCTGGTGAATGTTTAAATAGGAAAAAGGGTTTGTTATGATTGGTGTATGATGGGCTATAAAATCAAGGAGTGCCCATATGCTAAGCAGTAAAGCAGAGATACTAATCTCCGAACTCAGGATACTAGTGCATCACCTCATTCAGGCCTCCCAACTCCTCCCCAGGGCACGTCTTTCACTACCGATGGCGATTAATGCCAGAATTGGTTTTATGTTTTATTATTTTGTTAGGAATAAGAGAGTTCACCAGATATAATCACTGGTATTATTTATGCCTTTAACCTTGATGTTTATGTATTGTTTAGACTAGGGATCGAATTTCTCTTATATAACTCCTTTGGTTACTATAAATTTTTGGGTAGGTACTAAAAATCTCTCTAAGTCCTTCTCAGTTTCCACCCCCGTGTATGAGTCAGTTATTTCCAGATGAGTCTATAGGGAGTTTCCTATTACCTTGCTCTATAAGATCACACCAGCAGACCTAATAGAGTGAGAGATTATAGATTTTAATGTTATTATAGGCATGTATTGGCTCTATTCATGCTACGCATCGATAGATTATTGCACCCGCATGGTGTAGTTCTAATTTCCCAATGAGGTAGTTTTGAGTTGGTGTATTTACCATTTAGTTCGAGTCAAAGACACTAAGTTTGAAGTCTCGACTATTCAGTCAGTTCGGGTAGTAAATGAATTTCTGTAGGTTTTTCCTAAAGATCTTTTAGGGGTACCTCCAAATAGAGAAATCGCGTTCATTATTGATCCTGATACTCAACCTATCTCTAATCCTTTTTACTGTATGGCTCTGACTTAACTTAAAGAGTTAAAAGAGCAGCTTTAAGATCTCATAGATAGGGATTTTATCAGACCCAATTATTCTCCATTGGGTGCTTCGATCCTATTTGTGCGTAATAATGATGGCACTCTCAGAATGTGTACAGATTATAGACAACTAAAAAATGTCATCATCAAGAATATGTATTCCATTCCTAGGATTGATTATTTGTTCGATCATCCTCAAAGTGCTCGGTGGTTCTCCAATATTGACCTTAGATTAGGATATCATCAGTTGAAAGTTAAGGAGCAAGACATTGTGAATATAGGTTTTCGAATAAGGTATGGCCATTTTGAATTTATGGTTATATCATTTAGACTGACAAATGCTCCTACAGACTTTATAGATTTATTGTATAGGATCTTCAAGCAGAATTATGAAATATTTGTCATTGCCCTTATAGATGACATACTGGTGTTTTCCAGGAGTCAGGAAGAGCATGCATATCACTTTAGGATAGTACAACAGACCCTCAAGGACCGCCAATTGTATGCAAAGTTTGGTAAATATGAATTTTGGTTGGAATCTGTTACCTTCTTGGGGCATATTATTTCAGGGGCTGGTATTCATATAGATCCTCAAAAGATTGATGTAGTAAAGCACCGGCCTAGACCCATCACTCCATTCTATATTAGGAGATTTTTGGGTTTGACTAGGTACTATAGAGGATTTTTTAAAGGTTCTCCTCTATACTCGTGCCATTGACGAAGTTGACCTAAATGAAAGTAAAGTTTATGTGGTCAAATAAGTGTGAAAAGAGTTTCAAGTGTTGAAAGGTAGATTAACTTCAAATTTGGTGTTAGCCTTGCCAAAATGGTTAGATGGATTTGTCATGTATTGTGAGGCTTCTAGAGTTGGGATAACTTGTTTATTGATGAAGAATGTAAAAGTGATATCCTATGATTCCAGGCAAATTAAGGATCACGAAAAAAAATACCCAACTTACTACTTAGAATTAGTTGTTGTAGTGTTTTCTTTGAAAATTTGGAGGCACTACCTCTATAGTGTACATTTTGATATTTTCACTGACCATAAGAGCCTTTAGTTTGTATTTACTCAGCGAGAGTTGAAACTTCATCAGAGAAGGTGGTTGGAGTTGTTGAAATATTATGCCATGAGTGTTCTCTATCATCAAGGTAAGGCCAATGTAGTGGTTGATGCACTGAGTCGGTTGTCCATGGGTAGAGTGGCCCATGTGAAGGAGGATGGATGAGAATTAGCCAAAGAGGTTCATAGATTAGCCGGTTTGGGAGTTGGTTTGCTCGACATTGATGATAGAGGAGTAGAACTTAGAATGGTCCAAAATATTCATTGGTAATAGAAGTGAAAGAGAAGTAGCGGAATAACCCCATCCTTAACAAGACATTGGAAGTAGTCCAATAGCATAAGGTTGAGGTTTTCTCCCAAGGGGAGATGGTATACATCGATATCAGGGTAGACTTTTAATTTTGAATGTAGACTAATTTCCATAAAGGATATTAGCTGAGGCTCGTAGTTCTAGGTATTCCATTCATCGGGGTGCTATTAAGATGTATCAAGACCTACAAGAAATTTATTGGTGGAATGGTATTAAGAGGGACATAGTAGAGTTTATGTAAAATCTATGAATTATCAGCAAGTAAATGTTGAATGCGAGAGACCGAGAGGTATGATGCAAGAGATTGGTATCCCTACTTGGATGTGGGAAGCAGTGAATATCAATTTTATCGTAGGTTTTCCTCGTACAAAATGTCATCATGATTTAAGTTGGGGTATAGTAGATAAAATGGCTAAGTCAGCTCATTTCCTACCTGCCAAAACTTCAGACACGATAGAGTATTATGCCCGAATGTATATCCGCGAGTTAGTAGGGCTTCATGGATTCCTTTATCAATCATTTCGTATAGAGGCATATAGTTCAATTCACTATTTTGGCAATCTTTTCAGAAAGGCCTTGGTAGATAGGTTAAGCTTAGCACTACTTTCAATCCACAGACCGATGGTCAGTCTGAATGTATAATTCTTACATTAGAACACATGTTAAGGGCTTGTGTTTTAGATTTAAAAGGAAGTTGGGATGACCACTTATCGTAGATTTAGTTCGCTTATAATAATAGTTATCATGCTAGCATTCAGATAGATCTGTTTGATGAACTATAAGGTCAAAGGTGTAGATCACCCATAGTATGGTTTGAAGTTGGAGAAACAACATTGATTGGGCCGGATTCTGCTATTTAGGCTATGACTAAGGTTTAGTCAATTCGTGAAAGGTTGAAGACTAATCAGAGTGGTCAGAAGTCGTATGCTAATGTGAGAAGTAGGGAACTTGAGTTCGAAGTAGGCGATTGGGTATTCCTGATGGTGTCTCCTATGAAATGAATAATGAAATTTGGAAAGAATGGGAAGTTTAGTCCGCAATTTGTTGGCCTGTATTAGATAGTGAAACATATTGGAAAAGTTGCTTATGAATCAAATCTTCCATCAGAGTTAGCTACGAATCATCCAATGTTTCACATTTCAATGCTCAAGATGTGCATTGGAAATTCGTCCTTAATAGTTCCCCTAGAGAGTATTGGGGTCATGGATAACTTGTTGTATGAAGAGATTTCAGTTAAGATACTTGATACGCAGGTCGGAAGGCTAAGGAATGTCGAGTTAGAGACTGTGAAATTTCTCTAGAGAAGCCAGTTGATTGAAGGGGCCACTTGGAAAGGTAAAGCAGACACGATGTCCTAGTATCCTTGTCTCTTTTTGTCCAACCCAATTCCTACCAAAGATAAATAGTTATTTTCATCCAAGACACTCTGTCCTTAAGTATGTTAAAGTATTCTTGAGTCGTATCATATGTGGTGTGTGGATGGATCCTTATGATAGATGTAAGTTTGATTATAAGTTTGTTGTTGGTGTGAGTGATCCTTTCTCCTAGTCCTAAATGATGCCACCACATTCAAGGACAAATGTTTCCAGGGGGAGATAATATAATACCTCACCTCTAAAAGTTTCCTACCCATCATACAACTCATCTCTTGGGTTGAATACAAAACATATGAGTGGTATGTTGAAATCATATCAAAAGTAGTGTGGCATGGTAAGAAATCTGGTAATTATACGACTTGACCCTAGGAGTCATCAAGAAGGGTACGATTTATATGAGTCCAACTCATGAGAACATCAATGAAGACTCCATAAGAATCTATCCAAGATACGACCAGGGGGGTTAAGAGTCTTGTGAGCGTGATACGAGTCGCAGGTTGAACTCATAGGTTGATTAGTGTATGCCCTCCTAAAGACTGCAAAGCCTACGGGTCATGGAGGCTAGTTGTAACTTTGCATATAAGTCATTGGTAGACTCGTTAAGACTGGAGAGTAAATTGTGAGATGTTAAGATAAGGAGCTTTTTAGTATTTTCCCTTGATAAATCCCAACCCACGACCCTATACTAAGGAGAGGCGTTACATTTCCCCTTTTTTCCATCGACTAAAGCACAAAAAATCTCTTATTCCATTTTCAAGAACCAGATTATGGTTTCTCTCAAGATCATTTCCCATCTCCTGATTCTATTAATAGAAAAAATAGAAATATTTTAAGAATTTCTAATTAAAGAAGAACAAAAGTAATTAATTTAGAATTTCTTTAGAGAAAGAGAAACAGGAGAATTTGTATAAGAGAATTTAGAATTCTAAGTTTACCATGATGCCCCGGGATTCATTCGGAATCCAATTTTTACAAATAAACTATGTAACCACAATAAATTCGACATTGCAGATGCCTTGACAAAGTCAGAGTTTTAATCTAAGGTCATTTCAATCAAATGCGGGTACCACACCTATATTTTAAAAAATTCAAATTATGACCAAAAGGTTGAAATGATCTCAGGTGCGTTAGGACCCTAGCCAAAGGTCTACCTAGGCTAAAATCGATAATTTGGAGTTACTAGCATTGCCAAAATTTGCATACAAGATCATTTTACTGATGTTTTTTCTTGGTGGGCATTTGGAACCAGCGAAGACTTCTAAACAAGAAATTGGTTGTAAAAACCAAATAAATTGTCTAATAACTGAACTGCCAGTCCCCGCACGTCATAAATGATTTGGGGTAGCTAAGGAGAAGCTCAAACGGAGAAATAAATGGAATTATGAAACATGACCAGAAGGGTCATTACAATATTCACTATTAAAAGGTCATTCATCCCCAGAAGTCAACGGATAGAAAATATCATGAAAGCTCAAAGAGATGATGTATTGGGCTTGCATGCTACAAGCATGACTTCCCAAATAACCTCAACTAAGAGAGATAATTTCTAACCATAAGTATCCCTTTTTCAACCAACACTTTTATTTTATTTCCAAATAGCCAAAGATCAACCCTAATAACTAACTGTCCTCCAACTAAACCAAAAAGGTTGATGTAAGCTAATCTGAACTACAATACACTGATACAATCTCGATACCTGCATGAATTAACAAAGGCTCATCCAAGCCAAACCCACCCAAGGCATGAGTCCTATAATCGACTCCAAATCTAATTATATACTTCCATTGCCATTCCACACCTGCTATCCTCTCCAAAACAGGTAGAAAATCACCTGAGTCCTGTTCGCTCAATCTCATCATAGAGAACTC
This sequence comes from Capsicum annuum, assembly GCF_002878395.1. NCBI lineage: Eukaryota > Viridiplantae > Streptophyta > Magnoliopsida > Solanales > Solanaceae > Capsicum > Capsicum annuum. Next base: position 80,510,514 of record NC_061118.1, on the reverse strand, counting down.
AATGAAATGAAACTATCTTCTGAAAGCCCATTCGGAAATCATGAAAATATGCCCCTAAGGAGCTATCCGGGCATACAAATGGAGATAATCAAGGAATACAATCTATGTCAATGCTACTACCAGTACAGATGGTAATCAAACTAAAATCCAAAATATCAATGCACAACTACTCATCACTAAAGGATCCACTTTAGGATGTCCCATCAACTAAGAATGAGTCATATTGAATCCAACTCAAGCATACTTTTCCCATGGAGTATATCATCCAAAATTTCCAAAGAAGACTTATGACTTGCAGTCAAATACTGAAAGAACCAATACCAAATCTATGGGCTATCATCTAAACACTCTTCAACTATAATCAATCCAAAATTAAGAAAATTGAATAGGTAACAACAGGGTAGGCTCAAGTAGCCTATAAATGAAATTTAGCCCGAGGAAAGTCGAAAACGCACACAAGCTCTACATTATCAAGCTGAAATATCAACAATAAGGTTTAATCACTCGATCTCAACTACCCAAAGAAAACCTATAGATGGGTAGGTATTCATACTCCAAATCTAATGTAACTTCAAAATCGTAATTCCAAGGAGTCATTTCAAAACTGAATCAATGAGCCTATATCAATACCAACTACTAAAATTGACTTTAATATCCAAATCTGTCATATCCCAGGTAAATCATACAAAGCCAAAATCAAAGCTTAGGTAGGGATAGAAGTCACTATATGGATAAACCATTGACTAAAAACACAACAACCAACTCTACATTAGCTAGAAGACATAAGTATAGCAACAGAATAGAAATCATGTCAAAGGTTAAATCACCCACTAAATGTGTAGATAAACCATTCCATATATGCTAGAGGGAATGAACTATCAGAACATACTCAAAACATCCCAAGGCTGTGAACCACACCAATAAAGGAAAAAACTCTAGCAACTCGAGGAAATGCAACTTTAGCGACAATCAATAAATCTAACACTCCATTTCGGCAAATAATAGCCATAGGCACATATCATTAAGGGAAATACTACACAAAGCCTCATTAGGCAAAACTAGCTCTAAAATGGTGATTTCTTCAATCCACTTAGGAATTACATCATCGATGAAGAAAAATACCAATCTGGAAACCAAGGTCAAAGTCAAAACCACCACTAGGAAACCAATAACTGAAGATGAAGAACTTCCAATATTCCAACACAAAAAGTGATCACAGGAAAGTCCACCTGCCTCTAACTTTTCAACTCCACCTAAGACAAAATTATATCACATCAAGAAAGGAGTATCCTACCACGATACCAAATAACAAGGTAAACCATCACAAAGAGATGAATATGATAATTCTAATAGATAAATTTTGAGTGTTTCTATATCTGTATCAAACCGCTATCTACCCATGAAATAACCACGAATAAAGAATGGACCTTAAACTGGTCAATCGAACAAATGGGCTAAATAGGAATAGATTGCCAACACAAAAGCTTTCAAAATCCAGGTGGCAAGTCAACGAATCTAAAACTCAATAATGGATAGTATAAATAAATTACAAACTTTAGAGCCATACAGAACCTTAGAAGGTCAACTTGCCTTTGATATCATAATACGTTCTCAAATCAATCTAACACAGCTAACCAAGAGAGAAATCAGTCAGCCTCACTGCATTATGAGAATAAAATCATCAAATAGGTCTATAACCACTCACACCACCGAATAAGAATCATAAGGAAATGAAAGTCTAACTAAATAGCACTAGTCTATACAACTACCCAGCAAAGATCAATTACATCAAGTAATAATATCAATAATGCCAATAACGTCAAAGAGTAATAACAATAGCAACAATAATATCAATATTAATAGAATGAACAGGTTATACAAAAATGAACATTAATATCATGAATCGCTCAAGGGACATAATAAGGCCAATATGCCAAGATAAATAGGACTCAAACCCAAAAGCTACACTTATAGGGAGAAAACATCAATATAGATCTACTCTATTCACTACTAAAAGAAATAAACCATAGAGTAGTAACACAATCATGAATTTAGTAACAAGGCATAAAATAATCAATATGAACTCAATATAATCATCAATGGTTATGAAAACCCTAATACGGATAATAACAAATGCATGTGGAAAAATAAAAGCACACCAATATCAGTGAAATTTGCAACCTCATCCTGACGGATACAAGAAGAATAAATTTAAATGAGTACAAAATTGGACCGACCGACTAAATCATCAACTAAGGTGCCAAATGCACTATCTCTAACTGAAGGTGCCACAATTGTCATGAGGCTGGTCTGAATAAGCTGCAATTACTAGAAATCCTATGTCAAGGAAATTATCTAGACCAGTAACCTATCCCTCTACAGAAATAACAAACTCTTGAAGCTCTCATCGCAAAAAGCAACACAAGCTAAACCCAAATGCATGGCAAACTCACACTGAGAGCAATCCCTAGAATAATGTCCATCCTTCCTACAACCATAGCCTGACTCAGAGACTCTAGGCTAGTAATGAAATACATGTTAGATTTGTATGATCACAAACTCATAACTAAGGTGCTCTTAGAACCCATGTCTTATCTTGTCATACCAAAAACAAGCTCTCAGATGATACTTCAATAGCCCTATACTGAGGCCATAGCCTCTTTCCACCACGTCCATAGGACTAAATAAATGCTCTCTCTATGGCCTTTGCATAATCAACAATCTGAGAGAAAAAAGTCCCTACTACTATTACATGCTTCGATGACAAGTAGATGCTAGTCCTCTAACACATCCATGCACCAATGTCCAACTCAAATAGATATAGCATCAGAATAAGACTGGACTACTCGATATACCCAATATCGTTCTCAAATACTAGCAAAGAATCTTAATGAACACCAATAGACCCAACTTTGGTCTAATATCTACTCGATGAATTAAATGCTATCCATGGCTGTGAGGGACCTATACTATAAGTCGGATTCTCAATATTAAACCTCAAAAAGAATGAGGCAACCATGAGCTTAATAGGAGCTTAAGCTGGCCCTAAATCCTTTGTGCTGACGTTAAATATCACCACCATTTATATCTTACTCTCTAGTCCTATGTTGCACTGAAACTCTTGATATGTTGCTGATGTTTCATATGCATCTATTGACAACATCACATTATCCTTTGGGGATAGAATAGAGTCATAAAATGTGTTTGACATTCATAAATACATAGACAAACAACAAGGAGTCAAGAAGTGAATTTCCTAAAATCTCATTGTAGTCTCTCAAAGGGATGGACAACACAAAAGCCTTTGCAACTTAGGAGGCAAGTCAAAGAATCTCCAATTCAATAATAGGCTATTTAACTAAATTGCCATCATACAAAAAAGTTTCTTTCGAGGTCAACCCAATGTTCATATGTGAACAAGGAATCATAACCCTAAATAAACAGGTGAAAACAAAGTTATTTTGTGTCTAAAACCAAGCCTTAAGCTATATTGGGTACTTGGGTATAAATTAAGAAATTCAAGCATTAATTTGAAGGATCCATACCTTATAATCTAATATATTCATGATAATAGATGATAATCAAGCTCCTAGGCCACTCACAATTATCAATTTTATTTATCATACCTATTTAGGGTTTTTGGCTCTAAAGGTGGAATAGAAAATTCCTAATACGACACCTTGGGGTCTATTTATAGACAACCAAGAAAGGAGATTCCAAGATTATCATTTAGAGGCCGTTAAAGCGCCAGGGCGATCTCCATAGGTCTCACCATGATAACTATAGTGCAATCATGGTCCTTTTTGTGCGATCACAATGCACCAACTATCAGAAAACTTGGAAATTTTCCAAGTTTGCTACAAGGTCTCGGGATTCTTTCAAAATCCAATTTTTGCAAATAAACTATGTAACCATACTAAATCCAAAATTTTGAATGCATTGACGAGTTTGGATTGTCAATACGATGTCATTTTGACCAAATGCAGGTCCCAAACCTATATTTCCAAATCTTTAACTTTCTAATAACAGGTCAAAATAAGCTCGGGTGAATTGAGTCCCAAACAAAAGGTCTACCTAGTAAAAAATTGATATTCTGGAGTTACTAGTGCAGTAAGAATTTGCATCTGAGGTCATTTTACTAAAGTTTTCTCCCAATGGACATTGGGAACCAACAATGGCTTCAAAATAGGAATTGTTTCTAAAAACCAAATAAATTGCCCTGTAACCAAACTATCAGTTCCAACAAGTTATAAATGAAATGGGGAAGCTACAGAGAAGATCAAACGACAAAAATAAATAGAATTATGAAAAATGACTAGAAGAGTCATTATTACATCCACTACTAATATATTTTTCATTCTCCAAAGTCAACGAATTGAAAGGTTCTTGAAAGCTTGAAGGGAGGAGGTACTAGGCCCGTATGTTATGAGCATGACCTCACAAATAACCTACATAAGGAGAAAATACTTCTGAGGGATTTTGACACAAGTAACCCTTTTTCAACCAACACTCTCATTTCACTTCCAAAAGCTAAAACTCAATCCTAACCACTAACTGGCCTCCAATTGAACCAAAAGGTTGTCACATGCTAATTTGAAAAGCAACACACAAATACAATCTTGATACCCACATAAATCAACAAAAAATTATCCAAGCCAAACAAACCCAAGGCATGAGTTCTATAACTGATTCCAAATCAAAATATATACTACCGTTAACATTTTACTTCTACTATCCCCTGCAAACTAGAAGGAAAATCACCTGAGTCCTATCCACACAATCACGTCATAGAGAACTCGAAGAACTAAAATTGATCCACTAAAATTCCATTCGATAAACATGAGAATAAGCCTATAAGGTGTTATCCGGGCACACAAATGGAGATAATCAAGGAATGCAATCTATGCCAATGCTAAAATCAGTCCTGATAGTAATCAAACTGAATTCCAAATGATCAATGCATAGCTAGTCATCACTGAACGATCCACTCTAGGATGTCCTATCAACTGAGAATGAGTCATACTAAATTTGACTTAAGCATTCTACTCCCATAGAGTATATTATCAAAATTTTCCAATAAAGACTTAGGATATGCGGTCAAATACCAAAAGAACCAATACCGGGTCTATGAGCTATCATCTGAATGCTCTTTAACTGTATTCCATCCAAAATCAAGAAAATTGAATAGGCAACCATAGGGTAGGATCAACTAGCCTATAAATGAAATTCGGCCTCAGGAACGTCTATAATGAAGGCTACACGCAAGATCTATAACACAAAGTTAAAATCTAAATACCAAGGCTGAATCACTTGATCTACACAACCCAAACCAAATATGTAGACTGATAGGCAATCATACTCAAAATCTAACATAACTACCAAATCACCATTCCAAGGCGTCAAGTCAAAGATGAATCAATAAGCCTATATAAATGCCAACTACTCAATCAACTTTAATATCAAAATCTGACATATCAGAGGTAAATCATACCATGTAAATAAAAGCTTAGTTGAGGAGCAAAGTCAACATAAGGATAAACTATAGACTAAAAACAAAACAACCAACTCAATATCAACTTGAGGGCACGAAGTATAGTCAAAGAATATAAATCATGTTTAAGGGTAAATCAACGACTAAAAATGAAGATAACCCACTCCATATGTGCTGGAGGGCATGAAATATAAGAATATATTTAAAATAACCCAAGGCTGCAAACTACACCAATAAAGGTAAGAACTCTAACAACTTTGGGAAATACAACTTTAGCCAACAACAAACCAATCTAACACTCCAACTCGGCAAAGAATGGACATAGGCACATATCATCAAGGTGAAAAACTCTACCAAGCCACATTAGGCCAAACAAGCTCAGAAATAGGGATTTCTTAAATTCCCCCACGAGTTACATCATCAAAGAAGAAAAATACCAATCTAAAAATGAAGGTTAAAGTCAAGACAACCACCAAAAAACCAACAACACAAGATGATGAACTTCCAATTTGACAACTCAAGAAGAGATCATAAGAAAGGCCACTTGCCTATTACTTTCCAACTCTACTTAAGACATAACCATATCTCATTAAAAAAGGAGCATCCAACCTCCAAACCAAATAATAAGGGTAGATCATTACAAGGAGATAAATCTAATAATTCTAATTGATAATCTAGAGAATCTTGATATCTATATCAAGTTGCTATTGGGCCATGATATAGCAACCAATAAAGAATGAATCTCAAATTAGTGAATCTAAAAAATGGAAAACACAAAAGCCTTTGCAACTTAGGAGGAAAATCAAAGAATCTCAAACTCATTATGGGTAATATAACAAAATTACCAAAACTAAAGCCATAAAAAACCATAGATGGTCAACTTGCCTTTGATATCATAATAGGTTCTCAAACTAATCTAACACAACTAATTAAGAGGGAAATTAATCAACCTCGCCATGCTATGAGAAGGAAATCATCAAATCAGGCTATAACTACTCAAGCCAGTGAATAAGAATTGTAATGAAATAAAGTTCAAACTAAATAACACTAGTTTATACACCTACCCAACAAGGATCAATTAAATCAAGTAATAATATCAATAATGTCAATAACCTTAAGAAGTGGTAGCAATAGCAATAATAATATCAACATCATTATAATGAATAGGCCATGCCAAAATGAACATCAATATCATGTACCAATTAAGGGCAACAATAATGCCAATGTTCCAAGATAAATGGAACTCAAACCCAAAAGATACATTTATAGGGAGAAAAGATGAATATAGATCTAGTCCACCCACTACTACAAGAAATAAACTACAGAGTAGTCATATAATCATAAATTTAAAAACAAGGCACAAAATAATAGATATTAACTCATTAAGGCATATAATCCTCAATGAGTATGAAAACCCTAAAACACATAATAAAATAAAAATGTAGAAAAATATAAGTACACAAATCACAGTGAAATTCACAACCTTATGCCTGACAGATATAAGGAGAATAAATCTTAATGGGTCCAAACACAAACTGACTGACTAAATTATCAACTGAGGCACCAAGCACATTATATCTAATTAAAGGTTCCACAGTCATCACGATGCTAGTCTGAAAGAGCTACAATGACTTGAAATCCCAATTTGAGGACACTGTCTAGACAAGTAATCGATCCCTCGATAAAAGTAACAACCCTCTAAAGCTTTGATCTCAGAAAGAAACAAAGGCTAAGACCAAATGAATGGCAAACTGAAATTGATAAATCCCTAGAATAATGTCAATCCTTCCCTCAATCATAGCCTAACTTAGGAACTCTAGTCTTACAAGAAGTACGTGCTAGCTCTTTCTAATCGCTAACTCACAATTAGGCACTCTCAAAACCAAGACCTCATCTTGATATAACCAAAACACGCGATTGGATGGTACACCAATGAAACTATACTAAGGGAATAGATTTTTTTCACCACCCGCATAGGTCTAAATACATTCTCTCTCTATGACCTTCACATAATCTACCATCTAAGAGAAAAAAGGCCCAACTGCTATCATATACTCTAATTCCAAGGGAGTGGCAATGCTAGTCCTCTACCAAATCCAGGCACTAATATTCAACTAAAAAATATAAAGCATCAAACTAAGTCTAGCCCGATCGAGATACCCAATATTGTACTCAAATACTAGCTAAGAATCCTAATAAGCACCAATAGAGCCAACTCTAGTCTAAGATTTGCTCGATGAATTGAATGTCATCCATTATTGAGAGGGATCTTCAACATGACTCGAATACCCAATACTGAACCTCAAAAGGATGAGGCAACAATAATCTTAACTAGAGCATAATCTAGCCCTAAATTCTTTTGGCTAATGTTGAAGGCCTTTATGATTTATTTCTAACCCTCTAGTCTTATGTTACACCTAAACTCTAGAAATGCATGTTGTAGTCTCATTCGTATCTATTGACAATATTGCATCATCCTTTAGGGATAGAATAGAGTCAAAGAATGTGTTTGATATTCATAGAAATGCAAACACATAACAATGTATCAACAAGTAAATTTCTTAAGATGTCATTGTAGCCTCTCAAGCATAGGTTACAAATGTCTATGAATCGATTTATAGGACCCTACTAAATACTTAGCTTTTGTACTAATACACTACTAAAACCTACACTCTGATAATAATTTCTCACAACCTAATTTCTTAGGTCATGATGGTGCCTACTATAACTCACTAATAGGAAATCCAAAGCCATAGTCTAAAATCTCATCTTCACTTTGCAATCTCAAAAATTCCATCACACTATCAAAATATTAATCTACTCATCAATATGGATCTAATCATACCCGTATTGCACTATTGTGCTTCAGGTCCAAAAATGACACCAAAAACTCCAAGTGGGTCCCACTTACAAAAAATGTTCTTCTTAGGTTCAATATTTCCAAAGATTGACATGACTAGCTCATCGGGAAAGGTGCTTCAATCTTAATCTCCCCCAACTTTTCATGATTAGTTTTAAGGAGGAAAAGGTGGTCGAATACTTGGTTTTCATATCCTTTTCGATCCTTCACCTCAAAATCAAACTCTTGCAAGAGCAAAATCCACCTATTTAAGCATGGTTTGGCCTTTTTATTTTCCATGAGGTATCTATGGGAGGCATGGTCCATGCACACAACTTTTGTACCCAACAAGTGAGCCCTAAATTATTCAAAATCATTGAACATCATAATAAACTCTTGTTCCATAACCACAAAAGTTACATTAGGCATCATTCAATGGTTTGCTTGCATAGAAGATTGGATGGAAAAACTTCCCTGTTTGTTAGCCTAGTACCTCACCATGCACAACCCCAAATGTATCACATATTAGTTCATAGGGTGAGGAATAATCAGGGGAAATAATAATAGGAGCCACAATAAGAAGTTCCTTGAGACAATTGAATGCCTTCAAACACTACGGCCAAACTAAAATTTTACCTCTTTATTAAGGAGATTGCACATAGGATGTGCTATTTTAGAGAAATCTTGGATGTATAGTCTATAAAGACCCGCATGACCAAGGTAGATTCTAACTCTCTTTACAGAGATAGGAGGAGGCAACTTACCAATTACCTCAACTTTTGTTTGATCTACTTGGATACCATACATTGAGATTTTATGACCTAGTATAATTCTATCTTTAACCATAAAAGGTCATTTCTCCTAATCCAAGAATAGATTAATCTCCACACATCTTTAAAGAACATTGCTTAAATCAGCAAGACATGACTAAAATGACTCCCTAATTATCGAGAATTCATCCATGAATACCTCCATCAAATCCTTCACCATATCTGCAAAGATAGATAACATGCATCATTGGAACATTGCCAAAGCATTACATAACCTGTAAGGTATACGCTTGAAAGAGAATGTCCCATAGGGGCAAGAGAAAGTTGTCTTTTCTTGGTCTTCTGAGGTGATGAAAATTTTATTGTACCTTGAATAACTTTCAAAAAAGTAATGCCACCCCCGCCAAACTAGTTTATCTAGTATTTGATCCATAAAGGGCATCGAAAATGGTCTTTCTCAGTCTATGATTTTAATTTGAGGTAGTCCATACACACCCTACACCCTATTACCGGACGGACGAGGATAAACCCATTATTTTCATTAGGAACTACCATAATTCCACCTTTTTTGGGACACATTACACCGGCTCACCCATATGTTATTTAAAATTGGGTATATAACATCTACATTAAGAGACTTTATGATTTCCTTCTTTAACACTTCTGTATTGGTGGGTGGAGTCTCGTTTGATGTTCCACACTTGGGACATGATCAATTTCCAACTTGATTTTGTGGGGACGAATTTCGAGAACTATGCTTATAATATCTGCTATAGTCCATCCGATTGCATAGATGTGCTTTTCACTATAACTTTCTATTTTTCCACTTGGAAAGGATCAAGATCACCTGAGATAATGATTCCCAATTTATTATTATAACCTAAGTAAAAATACTAAAGGTGTAAAGGCAACACTTTCAACTAAAGTTATGGTGGTTTAATGACAGATGGCTTGGCGGGTAGACTTTCATGACTTTTCAAGTCTAAATGTAGTCTTTCTTGATTCTTGATGTGATATCCAATACCTATTAATGAAACAACCACCTCATCATACCCTTCAACTTTATCACTTCTAAAATTCAACAATATACCCACTAAGGGGTCATTTAAAAGATTCACAATAATTGTGTTCATCGCTTCATCATCAATGACATCAATCATGGAAATCACTTAAAAATACATTGGTTGCTTCATGGAATTGCATACATTGAAGGTGACTTCCTCATTATTTACCCAAAATTTCATCTCTCCATACTCAACATTGACTAATACCCGTTTGGTGGCTAGACATAGTCTACCAAGATTGGTAGGAACTTCGTGATTAGTCACACAATAAAGAGCAATTAAGTCAGTTAGGAATATAAATTTATCAAATTTCACAAACACATCATACAATACCCCAATGGGTTTTTTGATTGAGAGATCTTCCATTAATAGCCTCATGGTTGTAGGCTTAGGAGTACCTAATCCCAACTTGTGAAACTCAACAAATAGTAATAAGTTGATGCTTTCCCCAAGATCATACAGTGCCTTGGAGAATTTTATTCTTTATCGCCATTGTGCTCGACATGATAACACTATAATTATAAGTCACCTCTATGGTTTCCCAATCTAAAACTTGCTTTTGTAGACTAAATCTTTCATGAATTTAGCATACCCTATCATTTCTTGCAAAGCCTTTGTCAATGAAATGTTAATGGATAGGTTGCTAAATTTCTCAAGAAACCTCTTAAATTTTCCATTGTCGTCTTTCTTCTGGAGCCTTCACGGGAATGGGAGTGGAATTTTAATTGGTGGCAATGAGACAATTTGAGGTTTATTCATTTTTTATCATTACTAGTAACCACTATAGGAGGTTCTTCCTTCTCACTCTTGTCTTCCACTACCTTTGGTTGCTCACCAATTGCATCATTTGGTTTAGGGACCTAATCACTTTGATTAACCAATCTCTTTCTTTACACATTAACTTTCCCATCACTTGCCTTATCGTTGGAATTTTTATCAAGATCAATGATATTCCGGCTTTTGACAAAATATTTTTTATCTTTTTCTTGGGAAAATTACATGTTTTCAAGTAACCAAGGGTGCATTTAATGATACTCTTTAGTGTTTCTGGGTAAGGAGCCAACTGAGGGAAAAGAGTCAAAAAATTAGAAGAAAAACACTTCTGACGGTCAAAATAGTGGACCGTCAATCTTGTGATGGACCACCAACTCAACCGTCAGGTCCAAACAGAGTCCATGACTTCGAAAGACCCAATGACAGCCCATGCGGTAGACCGTCTATCTTGTGATGGATCACCACATTGGCCGTCAGTGTTAAAAAAAACTAGGCACCCTAAAATGCTCAATAACATCCAACATGGTAGACCGTCAACCTTGCGATGGACCACCATTTTGGCCGTCAAGACTATCCAGAACTTGACTTTCAAAGATCACCAGCAATGGTTTAAATGTGGACCATCAGTCTTGCGATGGATCACTACTTTGACCGTCAGTCTTATCCTGAAAGTGACCTATAAAGATCAGAAGCGACAGACCAAATATTGTAACGTCAACCTTGCGACGGACCACCACTTTGGCCGTCACTTTGAACGCGGTTTTTATAATTTTAAATTTTAAATCCTTTTTATCTAGAAACATATAAATACCTAGTTTTAGGTTTTATTAGGGATCTTTCATCCATCATTTATCTATTATTAGGGTTTTACATACTGAATATACATTGTACATAGTTTTTCTATGAGATTCATTTAAGAATTGTGGATCTAAGTTTCTTTATCATATTTTCTATTAAAGATTGAAGAACAATAATTGTGACTTTTGTAAGTAAATTCTAAACTAATTTATGAATATCACAATGATTTCTTCTTTTTTTTTTTGGTAGAAATGTGGATAAGCTCCAACAACTAGGGTTATGGAAGCCTTGATGTGAAAATCTGATTTTTGGGTTGTGAATCTAGTAGATTCCCATGAGTAATTGATATTGCATTATAATACCCACATTTTGGACTAGAATGAAAATTCATCATTCCAATGCATAGATGTTTCAAAATTCTCAAATCCTATGTAAATTTAGTGTGTTAATCAATTATATAGTGTGGGAATCTATTTGATCATGAATTTAGATCATATAGGTCCCCAACTCAAGTACAAGTTGAAAGCTTTCCGATCCTTAAGTTTTAGTGAGCATCAAAACTTGGGTCAACTTCAATCAACATTAACTCATTTTATATGACAAACTAGGTGGATTACTATATATTAAATGAAATATCTTTGAATTAGCTTTCCAACGATGCCAATTTCACCCATATCTAATATCAAAGCAAGGAGTTATACCCATTTTACTCCAGCATGTTGGACTGGCAACTGTGTGATGACAATTTTGATGGCCTGTCACATTTGTAACGCCTCGTCAAAAATGTCGTCAGCCTTAGACAGAATCCAGCTTCTGTGTGACGATATTTTTGATGGCCTGTAACATTTTTGATGCCTTGTCACGAATGTCGTCAGCTTTTCTCTCCAGAACTTGAGGGACATTTTAGTAAGGGTATTTTGGTCTTTTTCCTTTACTTCCCATGACTTATAACTCTCAATGGACATATTATCTTTTATTCTCTTTAGTTAAACATCTCAAAAAGCTCTCTTATACACTCTCAACCATAAGATTAGGGTTTTCTCTCAAGATCATCTCCTCAAGAACAAGAACATTCTCTCCCAAAGGGGTTAAACCCAAGTCAAGAAAAATCAAGAACAAGCCTAAGAATTTCTTCAAGAAACATTATATCTCTTTCAAGATCCAGCTTTAAGGTATGCGTAGTGTTCATCCATAGGTCCCTTTCATCCATGGAGCTCAAGAATCATGTTTTAAATTATAAATTGTAATTTCCTTATTGTGTTATGACTATATTCATGTTGATAATTGTTGTTTGGATTCAAGGTTGTATCTTGATGTGTTTTTCATGAAGCATGTGAATAGGTTAGTTGAAACTCATGAATTTTGGATGGATTAATATTGTCAAATTGATAAGCACACCTATGCCTTAAAGAGTGCATGCAAGGTGTTTAATAAAATGCTTAGGATGCTAGAAATTCATGTTTACATGGTTCCATGATATCTAAATGACAAGTCCTTGTTAGCTATATACCTCAATATAAATTCCATGCTATTGATGTGTTTCTTTTATTATGGTATGAAGCATACATGATAATGGAGATATACAATATGTACATGAAATATATCCATACACTCCCTACCATGCTTAAGATATTGAAGAACTACATGAAGTATAATATCCCCTACTTATGACAATGTGAATTGTGGAGTCCAATCTTATGATCAAGTCAGTCATGTTGTGTCAGTTTTCTTCCATCAGGACCTGGGGGTATTCGTACCCAAAAATATAGTTGTGTGCGTAGAGCCATCTCATGTTATCATTATACTCTCAGTTAAGCCATGATCAATAGAATTCAGTCAGTTAGGGGACTTAGGAAAACTTAGAAATCTTAGTAGTCTCAGTAGTTCAGTAATCTCAGTGATCTTAGTACTCAGTAATATCTGTAACCTCAGTATCATAGTCAATCTTAGTAACTTCAGTAATCTCAATCAGTCCTCAGAACTTAGTATATTTTGTTAGTCATCAGAATTAGTAAACTTAGTTTAGCTTCGCTAAACAATACCACTTGTATCAGTTCAGCTAATAGGTTCAGCTCAGTTATTTAGTTCAGCCCAGTTATTCAGTTCAATCTCTTTCAGATGGGAGTAGGATTCAGCATCGAGTGAGCCTAGGGATGGGGACTCACCTGCTAGATTAGGACTGAGATCCTTAGAAGTAATCCCTAAGTTCCAGAACTATGAAGGCATCATAGGAATTAGATGTCACCCGTTAGATAGAACTGACATACTCAGGAATCACCCGTTAAAACATTTATATGTGTAGGAATGATCCTACGAGTCACCCGCTAGATTAGGACTGACTCCATAGCAGTTGTCTTTACTGGTGGTCCAGTACTGATACCCTTCCAGTCAGGGCAGAGATTGGACCTCACTCATCTTAGATTGGGGCATGTCGGTTTGATGAACACATCCTACAGTTTCAGTTATAGATTTAAGACTATTAGATACAGTCAACTCAGTTCAGTAGTACAAATTCAGTACTGTTAGAGATAGTCAATCCTTATCATTATAAATAGACTTTGAGATCACCTATTAGATAGGATTGATCTCAACTATAGTTAATTAGTATCAGAATCATCAGATTTAAAAATCACCCGCTAGATAGGACTGATCTTAAATTTAGTTACTCCATATATAATGGAACTCTTATAGTTTCATCAAAACTCAGACTGTTAAATACAGTTTCTTAGTATCAGTTACATCGGCCTTTTAGATCATCAAGTTATACCAGTTATGTTAGTTGTCACAGATTATGTTAGCAGTATTCAGTTTTAGGATTATTAGACACAATCAATCAGACCAGTTCTTAATAATTCAAACTGTCAAATATAGTCATTCTTCTATTCAGTATCTCAGTATCAGTAAAGTCATGTCATCATTATTCAGACTTAGTATTCAGTATCACCACGATTTTAGTTATAGTTGCTTATGCATGTATGTATTCTCATATTCATATTAGTTAGCATTGTTCATACATATAACACTTTGCATTTAGCCTACCTCACTCGTATACTCAGTGCATTCGGATGCTGACGCATTTGCATTATGGTGCTTTCTTTTATGTTACACCATAGGTTCAGAGGCACGTGTTCCAGATCAGCAGTAACATTTTAGTCGCAGAGTTGTAGTGAGTCCTCATCCATTTGAGGATGATATTATTTTATTTTTTTATTATTTTAGTTTAGTTTTGCTAAACGGAGTTAGTTGGAGACATGTTCCTTCAAATCCTTACTCAGATAATATTTAGAGGCTTTCAGATTTAGTTCAGATTTGATTCAGACTTAGTTGTTTTTAGGTATTTACCACCCATATCTATATTATGTTTGTTAGATATTTTATTCCATTGAACCTTATGTCCTATTGTTCATGTTTTTTAACATTATTATGTCATATATTGCAGTGTACAATTGTAGATATCAGTCATGAGTTAGCTTGTGGTCCTTTGGGGTCATAACCTTCGTGTAGCATTCTGGTTTAGAAAATCGGGGTGTTACAAACTTGTTATCAGGGCCTAAGTTTTAATAGAGTCCTAGGAAGTCTGAAAGTTGCATCTAGTAGAGTCTTGTACATGCGTGCGTTGTGCACCACACTTATGTACCAGAGGCTATGAGATGTTTTAGGAATGATTTTCCTTCTTTCATGTCTCAGATCGTGCTATAGTAAGGTTCTCTAATAAACTCATCTAGATTCTCATCATGCTTCACTTATGTTAATTCTACCTTACTTTCAAGGTAACAGAAATAGTGAAGCTCAAGTCCTAAAGATAGGGCTTTCTCAGATAGTATCCCATCAGTTAAGTTATGTCCAAAGTTGTACGGATATCATTCATGATCATGAGAACTCATTCTTGAATCTAAATTTAGATATGCCATCAGATCGCTTCTCAAAATCCTATAATAGCATGTGACCCAGAGTTAGAAGCATGAACCTAGGAGTTTAGCAGTAGACAAATTGGGATGCAATATCCAGATTGAATAGATTATGTATTCATGGGGATAGTTGTGCTATATTGAATCAGTAGGCTTGAACAGTGTGAGTTAGAAAATTTAAGTTTAGTGATTTAAAATTAAGCATAATGGTGTGGATGTAATATTAGTAGTATGTGAGGAAACAGAGGCAGATGATGTATTTAGTAAGATGAGCATGTGTTGATCAGAGTGTAAGTATGTAATGATGATTATAGTTTAATTCAAAGATTAGTTTAGTGTTCACAGATTAATGATGAAAGCGTACAGACAAGGGGGAAATGGTAGATCAAGTACCCAAGTCAGGCTCTCAGATTCGAGTAGTAGTACCAGTATGTACAGAAAAATAGTTAGGGAGGACGATTCCCGAACCATCTTTATCTCAGTGTAAAGCTTCGTATTTCAGTTAGCACAATGCTTATGCATGCTTCATGTCTCAGATTCCATGAATATAGCTTATGTTCACACGTATTCCATAGAATCATATGCACTTTCATTTCCCAGTATAGGGAGTTTAGTTATAGATCACTCAGTATTACAAATCATGTTCGATGAACTCAAAAATTTCAAGCTCAAGTCATGCATCTCATGACTCATGTACACGTATCATGCTCCCCAGTATACTCAGTTTCTATAACTCATGCTACACCCCACTGATCAGATAAATTTAGACTATATCATGTATATACCTAATTCAGACCTTTTTGGTAAATCCATGTTGTTGATATTCTATTCCTCAGGTTTCATTTATGTGTCAAGTTCAGTCAGTATCCATTCATGTTTCAGGTTCTCTTGATTTAACCCTTTATGAGCTCTCTTTATGAAAATAGTGTAGTGTTGAGAAATTGCTTAGCTAGGAAAGAGTTAATGTTTTATGTTAAGAGAAGATTATTGAATGGATGTTTTTTATGAGGGTGTAGATACAAAGATAGGCTTGAATACCTGTTAGTATACAAGAAAAGGGATAGCAAGAGGTAGTACTTAGAAATTGGAGAAAAAAATTTAGAGTATTTAGTGTGTATTTAGATCCTTAACTTATGTCAACCTTCATTATACAACTATCACAACTCAGTTTCTATCTCAGTTACAGTTAAGTACTCTTTACTCAATAATTGGTGTTTAGTATCAAAATTAAGCACTTCACTATCAGTCTAAACCTCAGTATTCAGTTATCAAGACCCAACATTTAGATACAGTATAGATCCCAGTTAAAATCTTATAGTCTCAGCTTCAGATCAGTATTCAGCTCAGAAATTTAGTTTAGTTTTAGACTTGCTTGACCATAGCGTATATTTATTAGCTACTCAGTTATAGGTATTTCAATACCTCAGTCTATGGAATGTTTCTAAATCATGTAATACGTTTGGTCTTATATTTTTAGACAATATAGCTTTCATGAAATCCATGATCAGTTACCTTATGTTACCCAGTCAGTCCCTTCTCATATGCATAATACTTTATGGCCTCAGCCCAGCTACTCAGATTAAGTACAATTCAGTCTTGCATACCCAACGTTCAATTACCCGTTACTCATTTAATCAGATAAGGTAGTATGTCTATGCATTCGTGAATCACGCTTTAGTTTGAGATCTCAGAAACTCAGTCATGATTTCGTACCTAGGTGCCTTTTGCATCGCCTCAACTCTCTTAATATCTCAGCAAGGTCAGTCCAGTATCCTTCAAGGGACATAGTGTCCCAAGGGGGAGATACATTATAGCCCCCAAACTTCCATGATTTAAAAATGTCAGTTTTTTTAATGAATCTATCTTGGAGGAAGTGTTTCTTATGAGCCGACCCTCTAGCTTCAAAACTCAGTCGTAGGCCATGTACTCAATGACTTAGTTCAGCTCATGCATCACATTCCAAATTCAGTTATGTTCTCATACTTCCACTCATGCATGTTTAGTAAATGATCTTAGGATTCAATAGCGATTCTATTTAAGGTAACAGTTCTCTTTAAGGTTATTCAGCTTCGTGTTAAGTATTCAGTAGAAACTTGGTATTTCGTTCCATGCTTAGTTCCCAATTCAAAATTGGTATCTTTACCATTGCATATTCATTGCATGTTCATGAGCCACTTCAGTCATATATTCACACATTAGATATGCATGATCATCTTATTAGTACTCTCCCTTATGTACTTATAAATCAGTTATGCATGCATCAGATATGCATGTATCAAATATGCATGTTCAGTATGATATGTTCAGCTTATTAGTCATGTCAGTCATGAAATCATGATTAATTATTCATGATCTATATTAATGTCAGTTGTCTCTTCTTTTATCTCAACCAGTCTCATTCGAGGACGAATGTTCCCAAGGGTGAGATATTGTAATACCCCACATTTTGGACTAGAATGAAAATCCATCATTTCTATGCGCAGACGTTTCAAAACCCTTGAATCCTATGTAAATTTAGTGTGTTAATAAATTATGTAGTGTGGGAATCTATTTGAGCATGAATTTAGATCATATAGGTCCCTTAACTCAAGTACAAGTTGAAAGCATTCCTATCGTTCAAGTTTTAGTAAGCGTCAAAAATTGGTTCAAATTCAATCAACCATAACTCATTTTATATGATGAACTGGGTGGCTTACTATATATTAAATGAAATATCTCTGAATTACCTTTTGAATGATACCAGTTTCACCCAAATTTGATATCGGAGCAAGGAGTTATGCCTATTTTACTCCAGCATATTTGGCTGGCAACTGTGTGATGACAATTTTGATGGCCTGTCACATTTGTGACGCCTTGTAAAAAATGTCGTCATTCTTAGGCATAATCCAGCTTCTGTGTGACGATATTTTTAATGTCCTGTCCAATTTTTGATGCCATGTCATGAATATCGTCAGCTTTTCTTTCCAAAACTTGAGGGAGGTTTTAGTAAGGGTTTTTTGGCCTTTTCCCTTCACTTCCCATGACTTATAACCCTGAAGGAACGTACTATCTTTCATTCTTTTTAGTTAAACATCTCAAAAATCTCTCTCATACACTCTTAAGCACAAGATTAGGGTTTTCTCTTAAGATCATCTCTTAAAGAACAAGAACATTCTCTCCCAAATGGGTTAAACTCTAGCCAAGAAAAATCTAGAACAAGCCTAAGGATTTTTTCAAAAAATATTAAATCTCTTTCAAGATCCAGCTTTAAGGTATATGTAGTGTTTATCCATGGGTCCCTTTCATCTATGTAGCTTAAGAATCATGTTTTAAATTGTAAATTGTGATTTCCTTGTTGCGTTAAGACTATATTCATGTTGATGATTGTTGTTTGGATTCAAGGTTGTATCTTAATATGTTTTTCATGAAGCTTGTGAATAGGTTAGTTGAAACCCATGAATTTTGGATGGATGAAGATTGTCAAATTTATAAGCACACCTATGCCTTAAAGAGTGCATGCAAGGTGTTTGATAAAATGCTTAGGATGCTAGAAATTCATGTTTACAAGTCCATGTTAGCTATATACTTCAATATAAATTCCATGCTATTGATGTGTTGCTATTATTTTGGTATGAAGCATGTATGATAATGGAGATATACAATATGTACATGATTTATATCCATGCACGCCCTACCATGCTTAATATGTTGAAAAACTACGTGAAGTATAATATCCCCTACTTATGACAATGTGAATTATTGACTCCAATCTTATGATCAAGTTTGTCATGTTGTGTCAGTTTCCTTCCATCGAGTCCTAGGGATATTCATACCCAAAAATATAGCTTTTTGCCTAGAGCCATGTCATGTTATCACGATACTCTCAGTTAAGCCATGATCTATAGAATTCAGTGAGTCAGGTGATTCAGGAAAACTCAGAAATCTCAGTAGTTTCAGTAGTTCAGTAATCTCAGTGATCTCAGTACTCAGTAATACCTATAACATCAATATTCACAGTCAAGCTCAGAAAATTCAGTACTCTCAATCATTCCTCGGAACTCAGTACATTTCATCATTCATCAAAATTCAGTAAACTCAATTTAGCTCTGCTAAATAATTCCACTAGTATCAGTTCAGCTAATCAGTTTAGTTCAGTTATTCAAATCAGCCCAGTTATTCAGTTCAGTGTCTTTTAGATGGGAGTAGTATTTCAGCACCGAGTGAGCCTAGGGATGCAGAATCACCCGCTAGATTAGGACTGCGATCCTTAGAAGTAATCCCGAAGTTCCAAAATTAAATAGCGAGCATAGGTAAGGGATGACACCCATTAGATAGGACTGACATACTCAGGGGTCACCCGTTAGCACCTTTATATGTATAGGAATGATCCTAGGAGTCACCCGCTAGATTAGGACTGACTCCATTGCAGTTGTCTATACTGGTGGCGCGGTTCAGTAAAGGCAGAGATTGGACCCCAGTCAGCTTAGCTTTGGGTATGTCGGTTAGACGAACACATCCCATAGTTTTAGTTATAGATTCAGGACTATCAGATACAGTCAACTCAGTTCAGTATTACAGATTTAGTACTATTAGAGATAGTCAATCCTTATCATTATAAATAGACTTCAAGATTACCTATTAGACAGGACTGATCTCAACTATAGTTAATCAGTATCAGAATCATCAGATTTAAAGGTCACCCGCTAGATAGGACTAATCTCAAATTTAGTTGCTCTATATAGAATGGAACTCAGATAGTTCCATCTGAGCTTAGAATGTTAAATACAATTGCTCAGTTTTTGTTAAATCGGTCTTGTCGATCATCACAGTTATATTAGTTATTTAAGTTGTCATAGCTTATGTTATCAGTATTTTATTTCAGGACTGTTAGACACAGTCAATCAGACCAATTGTTCATTATTTGAACTGTCAAAAATAGTCATTCATCTATTCAGTATCTCAGTATCAGTAAAGTTATGTCGTCGGTATTCAGACTCAGTAGTCAGTATCACCACGAGTTTAGTTATAGTTGCTTATGCATGTATGTATTCTCATGTTCATATTAGTCAGCATAGTTCATGCATAAAACCCTTTGCATTTAGCCTACCTCACTCATATACTCAGTGCATTCAGATGTACTGACGCATTTGCTCTATGGTGCTTTCTCTTATGTTACACCATAGGTTTAGAGGCACGTGTTCCAGATCAGCAGTAGCATTCTAGTCGTAGAGTTGCAGTGAGTCCTCATCCATTTGACGATGATATTATTTTATTTTATTTATTATTTCAGTTCAGTTTCACTAGACGAAGTTAGTTGGAGACATGTTCCTTCAACGCCTTACTCAAACAGTATTTAGAGCCCTTCAGATTTAGTTCAGTTTGATTTAGACTTCAGTTGTTTTTGGGTATTTGCCACCCATATAGATATTTGTTTGTCAGATATTTTATTCAGTTGAACCTTATGGCCTATTGTTCATGTTTTTCCGCATTATTATGTCATATATTGCAGTGTAAAGGTATGGATATCATCATGGGTTAGCTTGTGGTCCTTCGGGGTTAGAAGCACAGTGTAGCATTCCGGTTCAAAAAATTGGGGTGTTACATGCATAAACTCTTTTTCACATTAATGAATTTTCTTGGTTTTAAACTTGAAAAGTGAGCCCAAGAACAATACTTGTTTAAATAGAAAAGTGCTTGTTGGGAAAAGAAAGAGTTTACTTAAATCTAAAGGCTTTAACCTTTGGATAGAGGGTAGATACCTTAACCGAATCAACCCATGTGAGATTATAGTTTAATTAATACAATGTTTCTTAAGTTTGAAATAATTAAGGGATAAGTTACTCATTTAGGTTTAGAAACTAATGGGTAAACCATAGAATTCAATTACTCTTGCAATAAAAAATATTTATTGGGAAGCTAAAACAGTTCACAACCTTAGCTTCTTAAGTATCTTGGTAACCATAACTCTAGTTTGAGTTCTCTTATTGAATTATTATTAGCAATATAACCTATAGTTGGATTACTTTCTGTGACAAACATTTGAATATAATTGCTAAATTAAAACCCTCCTCTATTCTGGAACCTTCGATCAACAATCTAGTAACAACCACAATACTTAGTAAACACAGTATTCCCTGTCGGATTTGACACATAACCCAATTGAGTTCTATATTTGATAGCGACCGCTAACACTCTCAAGCGAGAGTTGTAATTTGGGTGTACCAAATTTTGGCGCTGTTGCCAGTGAATACAGTTGTCAATTAAGTTTTTGCTTGTTTATTGACCTTTTATAGTTATTATGTATGCCTAGTACAAAGAGATCGGTTGCACCATTATTACCAATATATCCGAAACCGTAGTTAATTGGCAGAATGACAGACCCCCAAGATGCTGAAAGACTAGCTACTCCGGCTAAAGCTCAAGTAAATCAACAGAATAATGGCCAGCAGGCTCGTTATCCTAATCCTGATGATGATGATTTAAGGGATGATAATTTTTTAGATCTTGTTATCCCAAGGCGTGTAGAGAATATGGATGCACCAGTGAATTAGAATATAAATAGGAATCACCCCTTTAGGGCAAGGGAAGAGCGTTAACCAGTGCAGTTTGATCTTAATAATGACGAAGAAGAAATAGATGGAGTAGGTATAACTGGAGCTATCATTCCTCCACCTCTAGAACCTAGAGCTAAATTTAATACTACCAGTATAATGATTCAACTCCTTTATCTTAAGGGTTTGTTTGGTGGTCTTCCTGGAGATGATCTAAACATGCATTTAGTTAACTTTGTCACCATTTGCAAGTCTTTTGATAAACCAGGAGTGGGTCAAAATGAGCTACTATTTAGGTTGAATGATGAAGTAGTTTGATTTGATGTACGCCAATCCATGATAAAACATAAATATATTAGAGTATTTTCTATTGTAGATGTTTATTATGCAGAGGAGAAGCGTAACACCCCAAATCTAGTACCCGGAATTCTACATGGTGCTCATGACCCCGAAGGACCACAACTAACCCATGGCTGATATCTGTACCTGAACACTGCATAATACACTGTGTAAATGCAGAATAAAGGTTGTAAGGCTGTAAGGTTAAAAACTATGACACAATATATAATAAAATATAACATATATGTGAGATATGAAATACCCAAAACAATCTAATAAACTGACTGAACATGACAGTCTAAAGAGCCTCTAACTATCTGAATACGGAGTCGATGGGACATGTCCCTAACTAACTCCAACTACTGAAATGAACTAAGTACTGAAATGATAAAATAATGCTCATGTCCTCGAATAATGAGGACTCACTACTAACTCTGAATGTTGAGTACTGGAATGCTGATGATGCTCTGGAGCTCGTGCTTTTGAACCTCTGGTATAAAACACTATAGTGCAAATGCGTTAATTTGACTGAATGTACTGGTATGTATGTGAGGTAGGATGAATACAAAGGGATCACATGCATGAACTATACTAACTGACTGAATAACATGAACGTGGTAATACATGCGTGAATACATAATAACTGTAACTGAGTTCGTAATAACATAGTTATTGAATCTAAATACTGATAATATGAGATACTGATAACCATATAACTAAAATAACTAATATTGAGCGACTGTATCTGACAGTCTAGTTTCTGATGAAGCTAGCTGAGTTTTGTTCTATTCTTAGGTCATTATATCTGACAGTCCTGAATTCTGTAGAACTATCTGAGTTCCATTACTAAGACTGAATGACTGTATCTGATAGTCCTTATCTGTAACTGAAACAATAAAAAAGTAGTTATCTAACCGACATGCCCCATATAATGCAATATAGCTATATTGGGATCCAATCTGTAACCCTAATTGGATAGGTGTCAATACCGCGCCACTAGTAAGGACAAGCTGTGGGTGACCCTCATATGACAGTGCCCCCAAAATAGAACGGTGGAACCCTCATATGACAGTGTTTATCCACCTTAATAACCTCATCTGATAGTGCTGATGTCTAAACCTATGCTGGTTACATAGTTCTCGAATGCAAGAATGACTTCTAACAATCACACCCTTATCTGATAGTGTGTGCTCCCATCCTTGGGTTCACTCGGTGCTAATTCCTACTTCCATCTAATAGATACTGAGCATAGATTACTGAACTGAACTGGACTGAATAAATAGAGTTTTCATTGATTGATGGAATAGTACTGAGATTACTATATTACTGAGCTTTCCTGAGTCATATGACTGACTGAGTTCTATGGATCATGGCTTGACTGAGGATATTGTGAAAACATGACACTAACTATAGGCACTCAACTATATTTTTTGGGTAAAAGTACCCCCAGGACTCGATGGGAAAAAACTGGCAAAGCATGACTTTCTTGAATACATGACCAACATTACAATCCATAATATAATAGGTTTGAGATTTCATGAAGTACAAGTTCTAAAGCACCACAATGGCTACACCGATATCCATACTTCATTGACTAAGACATTTTATCAAACACTTGATGTGCATAAACTTGTACATGAATGGAGATTTCATATTATTATACTAGTATGGCACTTTCCCTTCCCATAGGTATTTTGTCAAACACATGGGGAGGATGCTTTGGTTATACCATCATCAACACTTCTAATAATCATGGATACATTAGTCAACTTACAAATTGAAGGGGGTTTAGCATGATTATTATGTAAATCTTCATATACTAGTGTCAATCATTGGAATATATAATTTAAAACAGGAATCAAAACCTCACAACAACATTAACATGAATTTCAGTTTAATTTAAATCATGAACATTAATTAATACATAAATCTTGGATTTCAAAAAGAGATTCTTGAGCTTCATGGGTGAAAGAGACCCATGAATCAATACATGACATACCTTGATACTTGATTTGTGAAGATTGATGGAAGAATCCTTGAGATTTGGATCTTGAATTGGAAACCTCTCTTCTTTTTCTTGATAGAATTTGAGAGAAAAGAATGTATTTTGGTGAAATAGAGGTTGGATTCAGTGTTTATGGAGCTTTGGGATGAAGGAAAAATACCAAAATACCCCTCCAAAACCATTTGGAAAATTCTGAATTCTACGGCTGACGACATTGGGCTGATGTCGTTACATATGTGATAAGCCGTTAGCTCATTTCGTCACTTATTTGCCAGGAGAACATGCTGGAGTAAAATGGGTATAACTTTTTGCTCTGATATCGGATTTTGGAGAAATTGGTATCGTTGGAAATATAATTCAATTATCTATCTGTTACAATGTTATGAGCTCAAAATTTCATAGTATAAAGAGGGATATGATCATTTGAAGTTGACCATACGAATATCCTTCCCAAGAATTCAATTAGTGAGGAATGTTTTTATTCGCCTAATAGCTTGGATTTATTTGAGATCTTAATTGACGTCAAACATGATCATGAAACTATCAAAAAACCAAAATGTACTATGCATAAGCTTGAAATATGGTGATAATATTGATTTGAATTTTTTAGGGGTATTATAATATCTCCCCCTTGGGAACATTAATCCTCGAATGAGACTGATTTGACTGACAGAAATGATAACTGAAAGTACATACTGGACATGCAAAACTAAAGCATGATTTCATGACTGACATGATTAATAAGCTAGTTTTATCATATTGAACATGCATATCTGATGCATGAATACATGACTGAGCTGACATATGAATGCATGACTGAATATGTAATGGTACTTGGTACCAAGTTTATAATGGAATTATGAACATAAAATTGAATAAGATTAAGGAAAATTATTACTTTAAGTTGAGTCTGACTTTGCGAACAAGAGGTAAGGGTACTTGGTTCGCATGTCTGCTTCTGCTTCCCAAGTAGCTATCTCAATAGACCGGTTCTGCCAAAGAACATTGACTAGAGGAACTTATTTATTCCTTAGTCTACGAATCTGGTAGTCAATGATTTTGACTAGAATTTCTTCATAAGAGAGACTATTCTGAACATCAGTGCTCTAAATAGGGACTACATTTACTGAGACACCTATGCACTTCTTTAGCAAAGAGACATGAACTGAGGCTAGATCTAAAGGGAATGTGAGCTCATACGCTACTTTGCCAAAGTGACTAAGAAGTTTGAAGGGACCGATATATCTGGTACTAAGCTTTCCCTTCTTGCCTAATCTCTTCACTCCCTTCATGAGAGAGATCTTTAGATAGACAAAGTCACTAATTTTGAACTCAAGATACTTTCTGCATACATCTGCATAAGACTTCTTTCTGGTTTAAGCAACCTTAAGTCTCTCTCTGATCAACTAAACTTTTTCTAAGGCATCGAATACCAAGTTAGGCCCTAAGACTGAGGCCTCAATAACTTTGAACCTACCGACTGGAGATCTGCATCTCCTACTGTAGAGATCTTCAAATAGATCCATCTAAATACTGGAATGATAGTTGTTGTTATATGTAAACTCAATCAAAGGCAAATGGTCTTCCCAACTTACCTTGAAATCAATTGCACATGCCCTTAGCACATCCTCCAAGGTCTAAATGGTCCTTTCTACTTAACCATCTGTCTAGGGATGAAAGGTAGTACTGAGATGAATTTACGTACCAAGACCCTTTTGGAACGTTTTCCAAAAGTAAGGTGAATTGGTATCTTTGTATGAAATAATGGATAATGGAATATCGTGTAATCTGAGGAACTCCCTTATATAGTGTTTGGCATAGTCCTTGGCTGAATAAGAGGTATGAACTAGAAGGAAATGAGATAATATGGTCATCACGTCTACAATGACCTAAACTAAATCATGCTGATGGTGAGTACATGGAAAACCCATCACAAAGTCCATGTTCTCTTCTTCGCATTTCCAGGTTGGTATAATGAACTCTTGCATGGGACCACTAGGCTTCTGATGCTTTATCTTAACCTGCTGACATATAGATCACTTAGCCACAAACTCTGCAATCTTTTTTTCATCGCGCTATACCAGTAGATCTCCGACAAGTCACGATACATCTTTGTGGCCCCTGGATGAATAAAGTAGCGTGCACCATGCGCTTCTGCAAAAATTTTCTACCTCAAGTCATCTAAACCTAGAACACACAAACGACACTGACAACGTAGAACACTATCTCCCCCCGGGAGAAAACCTCAACCTTCTGATCCTTGACTGGCTCTTTCAATTTGACTAGACTAGGATCTCTATCTTTCTTTTCTTTTACCTCGGAAACTAGAGATGATTCTGGACTACTCTAAACCCATACATCACCCTTCTCTATATCGACTAACCGAACACATAGTCTGGCAAGCTGATGGACTTCTTGAGCTAACTTCTTCTTACTATACTCAACATGAGCAACACTACCTATAGACATTCTACTGAGAGCATCGGCCTCTACATTGGCCTTTCTCGAATAACAAAGGATACTTATGTCATAATCTTTCAAGAGATCTAACCACCTTCTCTGGTAGAGGTTAAGTTATTTCTGAGAGAATACGTACTAAAGGCCCTTATGGTCTATGAACACATCTATATGAACATCGTATAGATAATGGCTCCAAATATTTAAGGCAAATACTACGGCTGCTAACTCAAGATCATGAGTCAAATAATTCTTCTCATGAGGTTTAAGTTGTCTAGAGGCGTAGTCTATGACCTTACCATGTTGCATGAGGACACAACCCAAACCTACTCTAGATGTATCAAAATATACTATGAACCTATCTGAACCATCTAGAAGAGCAAGGAATAAAACTGAGATGAGTCGAGTTTTCAGCTCCTAAAAACTCCTCCCGCAAGGATCTGACCACTGAAACTTGACCTTCTTCAGAGTCAATCTGGACATAGGGGATGCAATAGAAGAAAATCCCTCAGTAAACCATTTGTAATAGCCATCCAAACTCATGAAACTCCTGATATCTGATGGAGATACAGGGCGAGGCCAGTTTTTTACTGCTTTGGTTTTTTTAGGATAAACCCTAATGCTATTATCGGAAATGATATGACCAAGGAATACTACTGACCTTAGCCAAAACTCGCACTTAGTGAATTTGGTGAACAACTGATGATCTCTGAGAGTCTGAAGTACAATTTTTAGATGGTCTGCATGATCACTCTCACTATAGGAATATACAAGAATATCATCTATGAAGACTATGATGAACATGTCCAAGTACTGCTTAAACACCCGGTTCATCAAGTCCATGAATGTTGCTGGGGAATTAGTAAGACAAAAAGACATGACTAGGAATCTGAAATGACCATACCGAGTTTGGAAAGCTATTTTTGAAATGTCACATCACTGACTCTGAGCTGATGATAGCTTGATCTGAGGTCTATATTAGAGAAATAGCTGGTACTCTGAAGTTGGTTAAATAAGTCATCAATATAGGGAAGTGGATACCTGATCTTGATCGTGACTTTATTGAGCTAATGGTAATCAATGCACATTCTGAGAGAACTGTCTTTCTTGCACACGAATAAGACTATTGCACCCTATGAGGACAGTCTAGGCCAGATGAACCCCTTATTTAAGAGATTCTTCAACTGCTATTTCAATTCTCTGAGTTCTGCTGGTGTCATTCTATATGGAGGAATAGATATAGGCTGAGTATCTGGAAGAAGATCAATGCCAAAGTCTATTTCCCTTTTGGGAGGAATTCTGGGAAGATTTTTGGGAAAGACATCTAAATATTCATTCACGGCAAGGACCGAATTAAGACTAGGATTTTTCAAAATAGTGTCCTTAACTTGAAAAAGATGATAGAAACATCCTTTAGACATTATTTTTCTTGCTCGAAAGGTAGGAAACAAGTTGACCTCTGAACGCTGAAGTACTACCCCTCTACTCTAGGACGGGTTCATTTGGAAACCAGAACTAGACTATTCTATTTCTGCAGTCGACTATGGTGTAGCTGAAGCTAATCCATGGCGAGAATAATATCAAAATCAATTATCTCTAATTTGACTAAGTCTGCTAAAGTGACTTTCTAAATATCATAATCGGATAGCTCCTGTATACCCATCGGGCTATGATGGTTTTACTAGTTATGGTAGAGACTGCAAAGGGAATTGCTAGAATTTCTGGACTGATTCTGAAATCGCCTGCTGTATAATGAGTAAAAAGGGAAAAAAAAGCACCTGGATCTACCAAAGCGTAAAATGCAAGTGAAAGATCTGTAACGTACTAGTAACCACACTAGGATAATTTTCCTAATCTTGTTGGGACTGGAGAACATAAAATCTGTTTGGCCGTTGCCTACTAGTAGCACTGGAAGTGGCATCTTGTTCATTTGGATAGCCGGACTAAGCTGAGGAACGGTTCTACTGACCATGATAAACTGACTAGGGACAATCTTTGACTCTGTTACCTAGCTTTACTTATTCAAAACAGACATCGCTGCCAGCTCTGCAAACACCATTGTGGTTCTTACCACAAGTCTAACAAAGAGGATTAGTTCAGACATTATTGACACTATATTTAAACTTATGCTTGTCACCCTATCTGTATTACCATCCCTATACTTAGGAGGTAGAGCACTAGCCTAAAAAAAACTGGAACTTATGACTTAGGATGAAACTGAGAATGGTTTCCTCCTTCTGATTTGGCCTGAGCAAAGTTCAAACTATCTATCCTTGCTCTCTTATTCTGCTTCTCTCTCCTCTTAATATTTTGCTCCTCTATCTGCTTAGAATAATTCATAAGCCTAGATAAGTTCATGTCACTATTCAACATCGTAGACCTACATCATTGACAACACTATCATTCACCTCAAAAACAAACTTACTCATCTTGGCCCTGCTGTCTGCAACCACATGAGGGGAATATTTGGCTAATTGAGTAAACTTAAGAGAATACTTTTTCACCATCATGTTTACCTGCCTGATGTTGATGAATTCTAACACCTTAGCTTCTCTTAGCTCTATGGGAAAAAACCTCTCAAAATGCGGTGAAAAACTTCTCCCACTCTATAAGTCCTACAACAACTGATCTTTCTGACTTCCAATTTTTGTACAAAGTATGGGAAATATCCTACAACTAATATGCAGCTAGCTCAGCACTCTCACTAGGAGTAAATCCCCTGATGTCTTTAACCTTCTGAACCTGATTGATGAATTCGTTTGGCTCTTCATCTGACATAGACCTAAGAAAGGATGGAGGATTCATTCGGGTGAAGTCTAAATTCCTGGCTGCAGCTGAATTGGCCACTGGGTAGGACAGAATGATAGTTGGTCATTTATTTTGAGTACCAACTAACTGAGAAAAAGTAGTGAATGCATCTCTGAACTCTAAATAAGAAATATGTTTTCCCAAAGAATCTTCGGGCTGAGGGACTGGCGAATTCCCATTTCATCTTTAAGAAGGCATGTTCTGTAGAAGAAAGAGAGAAATGATTTAGACTGAGAGATTAGCTTAAGATTATGCTCACTGGCATGACATGAATACAAAAAGAAGGGAAATTGTTCCTAAAACATCTTATAGCCTTCTACACATAAATTTGGCATGCAATACACCCATGCATAAGACTATTCAAGATGCTTCTTTAAGACTTCCTAGGACACTATTGAACCTTAGGCTCTGATACTAAGTTTGTAACGCCCTTAATCTGGTAGCCGTAATGCTAAATGGTGCTCATGACCCTGAAAGAGCACAAGATAACCCATGACTAATAGCTGTCCCTAAACACTGCATAATTTACTATATAAAAGCGGAAATAAAGGTTAAAAAAGGCCATAAGGTTGAAAACTGAGACATAATAGCTGATAAATTATAACATCTGGATGGGTATGAAATACCCAAAATAACTGAAATAACTGTCTAATCAGGATAGCCTAAAAAACCTCTAATCGTCTAAATAAGGAGTTAATGGGATATGTTCCCCCAACTAACTCCAACTACTGCAATAAACTAAGTACTGAAATGATTGAATAATGCTCATGTCCTTAAACAAGGAGGACTCACTGCTAACTCTGACTGCTGAGTACTGGGATACTACTGATTCTCTGGAGCTTGTTCTTCTGAACCTAAAGTATAAAACACCATATTGCGAATGCATCAGTATGTTTCAATGTACTGTTATGTAAGTGAAGTGGGCTAAATACAAAGGGCCCACATGCATAAACTATACTAACTGAGTGGATAACATGAACGTGAGAATACATGCATGAATACATAATATCTCTAACTGAGTTCATAATAACATGATTATTAAATCTGAGCACTGATAACATGAGATATTGATAACCGTATAATTAAAATAACTAATACTGAGAGACTGTATCTGACAGTTTAGTTTCTGATGGAGCTAGCTGAGTTTCATTCTAATCTGAGGTGACTGCATCTGGCAGTCCTGAATTCTGTAGAACTATCTGAGTTTCATTCTATTCTGAGGTGACTGCATCTGGCAGTCCTGAATTCTGTAGAACTATCTGAGTTCTATTACTGAGACTGAATGAGTATATTTAATAGTCCTAATGTGTAACTAAAATTATGGGAAGTATTCATCTAACCGACATGCCCCATATAACGTAATATAGCTGTGTTGGGGTCCAAACTCTGACCCTAATTAGAAGGGTGTCAATACCGTATCACTGGTAAGAACAAGCAGTGAGTGACCCTCATCTGACAGTGTTTATCCACCTCAAAAACCTTTATCTAACAGTGTTGATATCTCAACCTATGTTGGATACATAGTTCAGGAATTCAAGGATGACTTCTAAGAATCACACCCTCATCTGACAATGTGTGTTCCCATCCTTGGGTTTACTCGATACTAATTCCTACTCTCATCTGAAAAGATATTGAACATGGATTACTGAACAAAACTGGACTGCATTAACTAATTTTCTGTTGACTGACGGAATTGTACTGAGATTACTGTATTTCTAAGCTTTCCTAAGTCACATGACTAACTGAGTTCTATGGATCATGGCTTGACTGAGGATATCATTAAAACATGACACTATCTCTAGGCACACATCTATATTTTTTGGGAACATGTACCCCAAAAATCGATGGGAAGAAACTGACAAAGCATGACTTTCTTGAATACCTGACCAATATCACAATCCATAATACAATAAGTTGGAGATTTCATAAAGTACAAGTTCTAAAGCACCCTAATGTCTACATATATATCCATACTTCATTGACTAAGATATTTCATCAAACACTTGATGTGCATAAACTTGTACATGAATGGAGATTTCATATTACTATACTAGTATGGCACTTTTCCTTCAAATAGGCATTTAGTTAAATTGATGGGGAGCATGCTTTGGTTATACCATCATAAACATATCTAATAACCATGGATACATCAATCTACTTGTAAATTGAAGGGGGTTTATCATGATTATTATGAAAATCTTCATATACTAGGATCAATCATTGGAATATGTAATTTAAAACATGAATGAAAATCCCACAACAACATGAAGATGAATTTCAATTCAATTTAAATTATGAACATTCATCAATACACAAATCTTGGGTTTCAAAAAGAGATTCTTGATCTTCATGGGTGAAAGAGAACCACGAATCAACACATGACATAACTTGATACATGATTTATGAAGATTGGTGGAAGAATCCTTGAGATTTGGATCTTCAATTGAAAACCCCTCTTATTTTTTTGAGAGAATTTGAGAGAAAAAATGTATTTTGGTGAAATGGAGGCTGAATTCATTGTTTATGGAGCTTTGAGGTAAAGGGAAAATACCAAAATACCCATCCAAAACCATTTAGAAAATGCTGAATTCTACAGCTGATGACATTGGGCAGATGTAATCACATATGTGATAAGCGGTCAGCTCATGTCGTCTCGTAGTTTCCAGGCTAGCATGCTGGATTAAAATGGGTATAACATTTTACTCCGAGATTGGATTTTGGTGAAATAGGTATCATTAGAAATATAATTCAATTATATATATTTTGGTGGATTATGAGCTCAAAAATTCATAGTCTAATGAGAGATATACTCATTTGAAGTTGACTATACCAATATCCTTCCTAAGAATTCAATCAGTAAGGAATGTTTTGATTCGCCTAATAACTAGGACATATTTAAGACCTTACTTGACATCAAACATCATCATGAAACTACCAAATAATCATGATGTACTATGCATAATCTTGAAATATGGTGCTAATATTGATTTGTATTTTTTGGGGGTCTTACAAGAAGGAAGTACATATAGAGGAAAAAATTTGTTGTGGAGACTTTAGCTGCTGTATTAATGAATTTTGACCAACATGGTATTGAAGATTATAGGTAGACTATGTGTGCCTTGTCAGGTATAGGGACTTATTCTTATGCCCCCAAGAAGCTAGATTTGGACTTGAAAAATCGTCCAAGCCCACTAGCTAAGCTGTCTATTGAAAAGCCACCTACTTTGGAGCTGAAAGAGCTGCCCGGTCATTTGAGGTATGTGTTCTTGGGCAGCGAGATTATACTACCTATTATTACTGTGGCTGACTAAGGTAAGCAACTGGTGGAATCCCTTATCTCTGTTCTTACGAGATACAAGAGGGCTATTGATTGGACGATTGCAGACATTATCGATATTCCTCCTGGTATATGCACACATAAAATCCAGCTAGAGGAGGATTATATTCTGACTATTCAACATCAACATCATCTAATCCCACCTATGAAAGAGGTGGTGAAGAAAATAATCATTAAGTGGCTAAACGCAGGAATGGTATACCCCAACTTAGATAGTAAGTAGGTAAGTCTTATTCAGTGTGTGCCCAAGAAAGAGGGAATGAAAGTGGTGGCTAATGAGAAGAATAAGTTTATTCTACTTAGGCCTATTACTGGATGAAGGGTGTGTATAGATTACAGAAAACTCAACTCATGGACATTGAAAGACCATTTCCCAATGTTTTTCATGGATCAGATACTAGATCTATTGGCGGGAAGAGGTTGGTATTATTTATTAGATGGTTATTTTGGTTATAATCATATTTCTATAGCCCTGGAGGATCAGGATAAAATGACATTCATCTGCCCATATGGTATTTTTCTCAGATAAGGTTGAAGACACCTTAGAGGTTTTTATAGATGATTTTTCTGTAGTAGGAGATTTGTTTGATCTGTGTTTGGTAAATCTGAGTAAGGCATTGTAGTGGTGTGAGGATTTTAATATTGTTCTTAATTAGGAGAAATGCCACTTCACAGTAAAGAAGGTCATTATTCTCAGACACAAAATTTCCACAAAGGAGATTGAAGTTGATCAAGCTAAAGTTGAGGTTATATAAAAGCCTCCACCTTCTATTTTAGTGAAGGGGATGCGTAGTTTCCTTGGCCATTCTGGCTTCTATCGGATGTTTATAAAGGACTTCTCAAAGATTCCAAACTCCCTTTGCAAAATTTTAGAGAAGAAAGTTAAATTCTATTTTGATGATGATTGCTTGAAGGCATTTGAATGCCTTAAAGGGAAACAAGTTGATGCTCCTATTATTGTTGCATCGAATTGGTCAAAACCATTCGAGTTCATGTGTGATGCAAGCGGTGTTGCCCTTGGAGCTGTGCTGAGACAAAAGAAAGACAAATTATTTTATCCAATCTATTATAGTGCTGAATGTAGCTCAAAATAACTACACCATCACAGAGCAGGAACTCTAGCAATAGTCTATGCTTTTGAGAAGTTCTAGGCTTATTTGCTAGGAACCAAGGTGGTGGTCCACACTGACCACACAACCTTGAGGTATTTGATGGAAAAAAAGAATGCAAAACCAAGGTTGATTAGATGGGTGTTGCTACTTCAAGAATTTGACTTCAAAGTTAAGGATAGGAAAGGTTGTGAAAACTAAGTGGTGGATCATCTATCTAGGCTGGAAGGTGAGAAAGCAGCTAGTGATGAATTTGAGATCAATGATGCATTTTTGGATGAGGAAATCTTCGCTACTGTTATGGAGAAAATACCTTGGTATGCTGATTTTGCAAATTATGTGGGGAGCGAGGTGATACTAGAGAATCTTTCCTTTCATCAAAGGAAAAAGTTTCTCCATGATGTGACCCATTACTTCTGGGATGAGTAATATCTTTTTTGGCGATGTGCGGATGCTATTATTAGACTGTGTATTCGAGAAGTAGATATGTTGAGTATACTGGAAGCGAGGAAGGATTCCCCAATTAGAGGTCACCATGTAGGTGATTGGACTGCAAGAAAAGTACTTCAGTGTGGCTACTATTAGCCCTCTTTGTTGAAAGATGCCTATGAGTTCGTAAAGAGGTACAACCAATGTTAAAGGCAAGGGTCTATCTTTAAGAACCATGACATGCCAATGTCTAAAATACTGGAGGTAGAATTATTTGATATCTGGGGCATTGATTTCATGGGGCCCTTCGTGAGCTCATTTGGGATAAAGTACATATTAGTGGTCGTTGACTAGGTGTCCAAATTGGTTGAGATAGAGGCTCTGGCAGACAATCAAGGGAAGAGAGTTGTTGCATTCTTGAGGAAAAACATCTTCTTTCACATTGGGGTACCACTTACCATCATCAGCGATGGAGGATCACACTTTTCCAACATGATGTTCAGAGCTTCCTTGGCAAAATATGGTGTTAAGCAGCATAAAGTATCTACACCATACCACCCAAAAAGTAGTGGGAAGGTAGAAATCTCTAATCAAGAAATCAAAGCTATCCTTTAAAAGACTATAAACGCTAGCTGGAAGGATTGTTCTAGGAAGTTGAACGATGCCTTATGGGCATATCGAACAACTTTTAAGACACCTATTGGTATGTCACCACACCAATTGGTTTATGGCAAGGCATTTTATTTGCCGACTGAGATAGAGCATAAAGCATTGTGGGTACTGAAGTGGCTTAACTTGACTTGGAATAAGGTAGTGAATATGAGACTGGAGCAACTGAATGAGATCGACGAGTTCCATCTTGGAGCTTATGATCAGGCTGATCTATACAAGGAAAGAATAAAGAAGTACCACGACCGCAGGATCGGAAAGCAAGATTTATTGAGAGGTGACCTGGTACTTCTATTCAACTCCAGACTCAAACTATTTCCAAGTTAGCTCAAATCTAAATGGTCTTGCCTATTTAAAGTGAGTCAAGTCTACTCATCAGGAGTAGTAGAACTTGAAAATAAAGACGGAAGTGTCTTCAAGGTAAATGGGCAGGGTGTGAAAATATATATTGGTCCAATGGACTCGATAAGAATTATTGATACTATCTATCTCGATGAAGTCTGAGTAATCAAGATAACTGAGTCATGCCACAATGATAAATCAGGCACTAGTGGGAGGCAACCCACAGTGTGTTGATATAAAGAATCAGTTAAATTATTTTGGTGTGTTAGTGCATTTTTGATGTGTTTGTGAAATGTGTAGGATTTAAAATATAGCAAAATGGAGGAGTAATTTTTGGAAAAAGGGGTGAAAATCTGAGTTACTGGAAAAAAATTGACAGACGAATTGGTGGACCACCAGTCACCTGACGGACCTCCATTTAAACTATCACAAAGAAGTTGAAAAATTCATTCATTGGAGAAAGTTGATGGCCAAAGTGGTGTACCATCTGTAAATTGGTGGACCACCACACTAACTGTCAAAATCAAGCTGAGTTGCCCAGTTCTGGTAAGGTGCAAAAGCCAAAGTGGTGAACAATCATAAATTTGGTGGACCGCCACTTGGACCATCAAAATTAACCTGAAGTGACTATGTTCTGGTAAGGTATGACGGTTGAAATGGTTGACAGTCAAAAATTTGGTGGGCCATCACTTGAACTTTCCAAACCAAGCTCAATTGATCATGTTCTGGTAAGTAGTGATGGCACAAATGGTGATCTGTTGCATTTTCGATGAATCATCGTAGTATCCATCATTGTTACCCTAGCATTGGGTCGGGCCGGGTTAAAATTATTCTTGATTTAAATGACCCGTATTCAGCCCAATTGAGTTTAATGAGGTAAAAGAGTGGTTACATACATTGTACGACCCTTTTCAGCTTCTTCAACTGACCAAATTCCTTTGGATTCAAAGCATCTTAAGGAATTTTCTCTTCTTAGGACTCTCTTTCTACTCCCTTTTCCGTATTTAAGTGACCACCTCTTTTATTTATCTTCATCTCAAACATTCTTGAAAGAAATTATAGAGTTTTAAGTTATGTTTGTTCTCAATATTTGCAAGCAACTAAAAGAGTAACTTTTACAACATCAAGGTATGAGCACCTTTATGTCTTTCCTTTTTAAACTGATACAACATAAAATGAATAATCAGTTGCAAGATTGCCAAACAGAGAGTCCGTACTTGTTCAAGGAGTCACTATTGATATTTTAACCCGAACAATCAATAGGATATTGTTTGGGCCAGTGTACGAGGATCCCCCTGCTTTACATGATCTTGAATATAGGTTGAGAACTGTATTCACTCATAGGCCTTGGGTGGTTTCATTATTGATTGATGATGGTAACCCCTCTTGGTTGACTAATCCAAGGGAGCGTATTGCAAAATATTCCACTAGCATCAAGGCTAAGTTCTGGTGGGCGGTTGTTTGCTTAAGGATGATGCTAACAAAGGGTGACAGAAACTTAGATAAACACAAAGACGTAATGGTGGCGAGTTTGGTTTAAGGGTGGAAAGTTGACTTCATCCAGATTATTGCGGATGAGATGTTCGTGAGGGCATCTAAAATAATCAGTGAATTGCCATTCCCATACTTGATCACTGAGTTATGAAAATAGACCGGTATGCCCCTGATTTATAGAGTTGACAGTAAAATTCTGGGTACACATAGACAAGACATTGAGAAATTGAAATATGACTCAAAGTTTGAGATGTGTGCCACCAAGCCTCCAGCTTACCAAACTCAGTCTGCACCAGCTCTCGATGCTATGGAAATTTGCGCAGGTATGCCTTTGCCTATCAACACTTATATTCCACCTGAGTATGTGTCTCTAAGTACATCTATAGGGTCGGGTTCTGCACAATATATGGGTGGATTATAATTCTCTAAATATAGGTTGATGCAGAATAATTTCACAAAATCAGTGAAGCTGAAAAAGTGGTTTCAGAAGCAGTTAGCTAAATGGGCGTTAGAATTTAAGCCTTTTGTTGAAAAAATTATTACTTAGGCAATCCATCCATTCTAGACTATTCAAGATAGGATGGATAGCATAGAGCACCATATCAACAAAAGGTTAGATTCACTATCCCTCCCTGATCTTGCAAAGCTCATGGCTGAATTTGAGCAGGAGAAGGCCGATATAGCAGAGTTAAAGGGAAGAAAACCACATCAGACTATTTTTGACCCAGGCTTAGTAAAAAGTGATGATGATGAGGGTATTATGGTTCTTATTGTAAGACTCATGAATGATAAATAAAAGCAGCACATGAATGAGCGAGCTATAATAAAAGATGAAAAGAAGAGAAAGAGAGCACAAATGACACCAGAGCAACATGAACTAAATCATATTAAAAGAGCTCAAAAGAAATATATGAAATATGAAGAAAAGAGAAAGAAGAAAGAAAAAGATGAAGTAGCAGGACTATCTACTAGTGTTACCCCAGCAAGGGGGTAAGGTTCAGCATCAGTCCGTGAGATGATTCCTCCGATGTCGTAGGGTAAGGTTTTGAGTGCCCCTACCACCATAGGGGCCAATATTGCACTAGGTGAGGACGTAGGGTCCTCACCATACTTGACAGATGCCTAAGGTAAATAAGAGGCAAAACAAGTATACCCATTCCTTTGTACTTTAATTTAATGCTTTGAGAACAATGCACATATTTTTATGTAGGGGTGGTGTACTTGTATCATGGGGGGGATTTGTGTTTCTGATATTCTGAAACCTACCATATGCTATCTAGGAGAATCAGTATATCTAGGATAATATTAATTTTGCATTTTTATTCTCTAGGTTTAACTTCAGATTTCTATTTTTCTACTTTAAGTCTGGTTATGTTGTCAATGTTGATATATGGAATAAAAGTGTTGTTTTTGTTAGTATCTTGTTGTAAATACTGATGATGAATGATGTTGGAACAAAGCTAGGACTATTTCCTTATAACTATTTGTTCATCCCTTAGGATATGTGTTCAACTGTTATTATATCTGTAGTTGACATTAACCTGTAAATATTTATGGCATTTAATGCAAATCTTAAGAACAGTTGAGTGAGTGCGCCTCAGTTGCCACTATGTGCGCTAGTATTTGTATTAGTCATAAATAGTATAGTACCTAGAACTTGCCTGGTTCTATTGATGATGTTCTGTAGTTGATGAGATAAGAAGGGATGGTACGTTACCTTGTGCTTTTAGCCCACTTATCCAAATTAATTAACCCTACCAAAAATAATTTTCCATTTTTGAACCCTTATTTGATCCTTTGTTAATTTTTCTTCATCACCAAGCATTCTAGTTAAATCTCTTTCAGCAGTTGACTCCTAACTTTACCCCTGGCCTAGTAATGGGAAATGTGTACCTAAACTTAGGTAAAACACCTAAGTTTAGAGTGGATATTGTAGGATTGTTAACTACTTAATGGAAAGTTGGTCTAGAATTTGAATTTGAGCATTTGGCCCTGGTCTAGTTAAAACTATATGCACCTTGACTTATGGCATCAGCCTAATTTGAGGGTGGCTGATTCTTGTGTACATAAAAAAAGAGTTGGGGGGTTATTTTGGTGAAGAATGAATGAGCGACAAAAGGCTGAGTGAGCTAGAAAAGCAATGATCTTAGTAAGAAGAATTTGAAGGCAAAGAGAGTTAAAGCCTAGTTCTTAGTAATCTTCACCCAAAATCCCTTCCTACCCTAGCATGATACCTTATTTCTAGCCTAGAAAAGACCTGCTTGATCTTGGAACTCAGCTATAAGGGGGCGTTGGATGATAAAGGCAAGCTTATGGGTGCATGTGCTATGTTGGTTACTTCTTTGATGAGTGAGAGGGTTTTGATTTGTATCCATAAAATATAGTGAGTAGTGGATCTCCTTGTCTATGAGGGCAACCTGATTCATACATAATTTGGTTGATCTCTGTATATTCTTGTATCCATGTTGTGTAGATGAATTGAATTTGAATTATAGATTTTAACATGTTAAACCATATAATTTGGATGACAAGTGAATGGTTGTGTGAGAAGTGGTTCAGTAGTAAATGCCCGTCATTGTATTATTCATACTTCCAATTTGGTGCTGATCTACTTGAGGAAAAACAATGATATTAAGTTGAGGCTGTTGATGTTCCGGCTTTTGATGGAACATTTTTCATCTTTTACATGGGAAAATTGCATGTTTTCAAGTAAGCAAAGGTGCATTTAATGCTATTTTTTAGTGTTTCAGGGTAAGGATCCAGCTGAGGAAAAAGACTCAGAAAATTAGAAGAAAAACACTTTTGATGGTCAAAATGGTGGACCGTCAGTCTTCCAATGGACCACTAACTCAACCATCAGGTCCAAATAGAGTCCACAATTTTTGAAGACCCAGTGACGGCCCATGTGGTGGACCATCATTCTTGCGATAGACCACTACATTGGCCGTTAGAACTAAAAAGAACTAGGCACCTTGAGATGCTCAGCGACGGCCAACATGGTGGACTGTCAACCTTGAGATATACCACCACTTTGGCGTCAGGACTATCCAGAACTTGACACTCAAGGATCATCAGCGACAGTTACAATGGTGGACCGTCAGTCTTGCAATGGACCACTACTTTGAACGTCAGTCTTATCCAGAAAATGAACTATCAAGATCAGCGCGACGTACTGAATGGTGGACCATCAACCTTGCGACTGATTACTACTTTGGCCATCACTTTGGACGCGGGATTTATAATTTTGAATTTTAATTCCTTTTTACCTAGGAACATATAAATACCTAGTTTTAGGTTTTATTAGGGATCTTTCATCCATATTTTATCGATTATTATGGTTTTCCATACTGAATATACATTGTACGTAGTTTTTCTCTGAGATACATTTGAGAATTGTGGATCTAGGTTTCTTTATCATATTTTCTATTGAAGATTAAAGAACAATAATTGTGACTTTTGTAAACAAATTCTAAAATAATTTATGAATATCACAATGATATCTTCTATTTTTTGGGTGGAAATGTGTGGCTAAGGTCCTATAACTAGGGTTATGGGAGCCTTGATGTGAAAAGCTGATTTTTGGATTGTGAATCTAGTATATTCCCATGAGTAATTGATATTGCATAAACTCCTCTTCACGCTAAGGACTTTTCTTGGTTGCAAACTTGAAAAGTGATCCCACGAACAACACTTGTTCAAATAGGAAAGTGCTTGTTGGTAAAAGAAAGGGTTTACATAAATCTAAAGGCTTTAACCTTTGGATAGAGGGTAGATTCCGTAACAGGATCAACCCAAGTGAGATTATAGTTGAATTAATACTATGTTCCTTAAGTTTGAAAGAATTAAGGGATATGTTACTCATTTAGGTTGAGAAACTAATTGGTAAACCATAGAATTCAATTACCTTGCAATAAGAATTATTCATTGGGAATCCAAAATAGTTCACAACCCTAGCTTCTTAAGAATCTTAGTAACCATAACTCTATTTTGACTTCTCTTATTGAAATACTTTTAGCAATATACCCTACCGCTGGATTACTTTTTGTGACAAATATTTGAACATAATTGCTAAATCAAAATCTCTCTCTATTCGAGAACCTTCGATCAATAGTCTAGTAACAACCGCAATACTTAGTGAACACAGTATTCCCTGTGGGATTCGACACCCAACCCAGTTGGGTTGTATATTTGACAGGGACCGCTTATACTCTCTAGCGACAGTTATAATTTACGCGTATCAATCAACAACCTACTCACAAAGAGATTGACCAATACTAGTGACTATAGCCTCGACGTGAGCATTGATATTATCTTTTGGAACGGCCACTGCATCACTAGGTTGTCACCCTCTTTGTCTAGCTTTAAGTTTTGCTAATATTTGGTCTACTTTTGCCACTAATTTCTTGATAGATCTGGGATGGCATGTCATCATTTGGTTTGATTTGGAGAAATCACTTCTCGCCTCCCTTTCCATTTTGTCTGTCCCTGTTTGGTTTAATTGGGAGAAATCATTTCTCGTTTCCCTTTTCATTTTTTCTGTCCCTTCAACACTCTTATAAATTTGAACAAATAATCTTTATTTTTGCTCCTTTCTCGATCGTTTCAACCTTGATTCCTACCTTGCCTTTGATAGGTAATAAGGAACCCTCTACTTGATTTGACAAAAATATTATTTCTTGATCAAGTGCCTCCCTTTTCTCACTTTCATACACCCCAACGCTTTTTGAAGTAATGGTATTAACCACTCTAAGACTAGTTTCTATCACATGTTAAGTTTGTTTATTAGTTTGTCCATATTGGTATCTCTCTCTTCATGCCTTCTCCTATTTTCTTAACACACAAAAGTTGCGGAGGGAGCCACCACAACCACCTTGGCATCTCTTATGTGCCAACCTC
Organism: Capsicum annuum; assembly: GCF_002878395.1. Taxonomy (NCBI): domain Eukaryota; kingdom Viridiplantae; phylum Streptophyta; class Magnoliopsida; order Solanales; family Solanaceae; genus Capsicum; species Capsicum annuum. The sequence continues at coordinate 80,468,455 of NC_061118.1, read as the reverse complement.
TAAATAGCTTCATCACTTGATTCAAAAAATTCTCTGCAACCCTATAAGAAAACTTGACAATAGATGCTCTGGATGCATTATCAATAATGACTCTATTCAATTGGTCAAATTACTGATAAAATATTTGGTGAAGCATCTTCTCTAGAACTTCATGGTTTCGGTATTGCATTATTTTTTCATTGAACCTTTGTCACACTTCATGTAGGGGCTCACCACTATATTGACAAAAAATTTTCATTTTATCCCTTAGTATTAGAATTAAGAAAGAGGGAAATATTGTTCCAAAATGTCCTCCGTAAGTTTGACCCATGTTGTAATAGACTCGGGAGGTAGAGATCTCAACCATAAAACCACCTTTCATGTCAAAGAAAATAGGAAAAGTTAAAACTGAATAAACTCTTAAGACATATGGGCAATATAAAAAGGGGAGCATAAATCAGTTTTTCAAATGTAAATTCACATCTTCATGTGGTTGAACACTAAATAGGCCTTTCATTTAAAGTAGATGGAGCATCACACTAGTGACATGAAATTCTCATTTCCCTTTCACTGGTGGGATGTGGATGTCACTAGCACGCCCACATCATCAAGATAATCAATATCTCCTTTATGACTATGGAAGGATCTATCATCTCTCCCATGTTGGATCATTGCAATTTTGACGATATTAAAGTCACCCAATTGAACAACATATACAACAAAAAAAGGTAATCAAAAGCACTATGACTAATCCAAATTCACTAACAATACCACAATAGAAAAAACAAAGCTTCACTCTCTGACAATGGTGCCATCATTTCAATGCAAGGAAGCTGTTGTCAATATATACCCAACAATACTCATGGACAAATCTTTGAGGAGTGCAATCTAACTTTCAATACCTATGTGTGTTGAGTGTTGACTATGTGTTAACTTATAATGCAAAACTAAAACTAAACATGAATGTAAATATGAGGGTTTGAATGTAGAAATTTGTTGAACATAATCAACAAATCACACTAATAAGAGATCAAAAAATTATTATGTTACCAAATAGAGAGTGATCTTGGTATTATGTTCTCTTAAATAATCTTCATACATGAGTAATCAAGAGTTAGTCCATGTTTTGGCTAAGGGTTCTGGGTAGGCTAAACTAAAGGTCTTAGCGTCAAACTTTTAGTAAAACACTAAATTTTACTCATGGATTCTTTTGAACACCTCATGAGTGTGATAAGTTCACCAATCCATGACCTCAAACTTAGCATCCTTGTTTTTATGATGATGCTTATGAACATAGACATATTAACTAGCACCCTTATTTCTAATATAGTGCTGACAAAAAAGCTAATTCAAGGTGATGTTTGTGATTCCTCTTTACCCTTATCCTATTTCAAGGGTGATATGGGATCCACAACGATTGGGATTTTTACGAACAATTCTCAGTTCATCCATAGAGTAAAAATAAAACCCATCACTATTAACAAACTATTTAGACTAACATTCATCACTCACACATAATTTACTACCTAACACCAAGATATTAATTTAGCTACTCATGAAATTAACGATAAGAAATATACCCAAATTGGTATGTAATTGATCCATAATAATCCAAATAATAGTATACCCAAACTTCAATCTCAATTTACAACCAAAATCTCTTGAAATAAAAATTATCAAATTGTTCTCTCAATTTACAATTAGAGTGTTTTTGCTTTCCCAGCTGAAAATTGAATAAATAATACCCTAATTGTCCAAGGGTTTTACCTTTTATGCTATTGGGATTCAAATTTGTGGAATTCCAATTTTTCCCTTGAAAAATTCTGGGCCTCTCATGATCGTTTCCATTAGCTGCGGCCATGGTTTTATAATCATATATTATCTTATTGTTAGTGCACCCTTCTAATTTAAAACTTATAGCAATTGTGACCATTAGGTTGAGATCGAGCCACCTGAGGATCATATCTAGGTCCTAACCTTCATCTCTTTTACCCTTCTTGACTTTTTATGTAATGCCCCTAGTTTTTCTCGACTTGATGTCACCTAGAAACTGGTTTAAGAGGCCAGAAACTTGAATTTTTCCAAGTGTGTAGAAGGACTTAGTCACATTTTAATATCCTAATCTAGTGTAATGTTTAATTTTATTTTCCTAACCTAGAGGTATAAATTTTTAAGTTAATTTATGTTCAGGGGAGTGAAGGGGATGTCTCGGAAAAGTTCTGAAATTTTTAGACGTTGTTAGAGTGGTGTTGGGATTTTGAAAATAGTGGCCCAACACAAAGTCAGTGCGCCGCATCGAGTATCACATTGGTGAAGCAGTGAACTGACACAAAGTCGATGCACCACATCAATGATAACATCAATTAAATAGTGGACCAAGGCGATCTTGATGTGTTATATTAGGTTACACATCGGTGCCCAGTTCACGATTTTTTTAGATAAACCGGCTTTGGGGAGGGTAACTCAGTCTCTTTCCTTTGTCATTACTCTAGATAACATAAAATTTATAAGTAATGAAGGCCCATAACATCAGAAATCTACTTTTCCTCTAAACCCTAACTCCTTCCACAAAGATCAACAACTCACCATTAAAGCCAAGAATTTCAAGAACTAAGGTGTGTTTTGGGTTCATCTCCCTCTACTAGATAAAATAAGGTACGTGGGGTTTTCCTAAAAATACATGGTCTGGTTTAAAAACTTTGAATATGACTTAAAGTTTAGAATTTATGAATTTAAAAAGGTGTTTTTTGGAATTTACATTTCGAATGTGCATTATGGACTCTTAAATGGAATTATAGTTTTGGTCTTGAGGCCTTTCCCCCAAATTGATTTTAAATCTTATATATGTATGTATGAAATTGATGTGAATATTTAATTGAGAACATGACTATGTAAGCTCCCTCTCATGTTGCAACACTTCTTGATTTTAGAATGTTATGAGTTGAAGAATGTTAATTAGAAGCATGGTATCCATGTTCTTAACAAGTGTTTAATCATTTAAGGTTGATTTTCAAATATATGAGAGAGAGGTTTTACATGTTGATAAATGTTGAGTATATATATAATGAAAGAGTTGCATGGTTTGCCAAAAATATATGACCACCACTTGTTTGTAAAATGATTGAAAAAACTGATTTTTGCATAGTTTGATTAATGTATTGAAGAATGAATCTTCTTAAATTATTGGAAGTATGGTGGTTTGAACTTTATTTTTTGAAATAAAAAACTATGATATGATTTTTGGCTCAGAATCATGACTTGCAAGTATTGGTATGATGATACCAAATTCAGATAATCCCATAGCAGATTTAGAATAGATTAAAGATACAAATTTTTGCTTCAAATTTTAGAATTTGATTTCAAAAAGATGCATGGTTAGAACATATTAAAAATAGCCTTAAGAGATGTTAGATGATTACCTGAATAAGGCATGAGCCATAAAACTCATTGCCTAAAACTATGTTTTGCCGATACGGGTATATTTTTATTATACGTTGACGACGGCCCTATGGTGTAGCAGATTTAGATACTCCAACCCTTAAGGAAAACTTGGGTTAGGGGATTGGCCGTCGAGTTAAGGGTAGATCCTATACATCCCATAGAGTAGCAGATATGAAAGGTGTACCACCTAGCTTAAAAGTAACACAAAGTAGAGCACTACATTGACAAGAAGGTTTTATGATTATTAAAGAATGCCCATGTGTTTTAATCTATATTATGCATGATGTTTTCATGACTTGCTCTTATATATTTTATATATAAAAATGCATTATTTTGGATTTCTCTGTGAACCATTACAATTGTATTGACCCCCTACCGTTTTAGGTTTGAGGGTCAATCTAGAGGTCCTGCTAAGCCGTAGAATTGTTTCAACAAAAGAAAAGTGTATGCAGTTGGTGAGCCCTATTTATTTTAGAAGGCCTATTTTTTCAGTTAGTTGTGATTTAATTTGGTTTAGGTCCACTGGGGGCCTTGTCCCAGATTCAGACAAGTTATCGATGTCTTATGTAGTAGAGATTTTGCAGACTAAGAAAGATACTGTTTAGATGTTGAAAAAATTATTTTTGTATTGTTGAATAGTTTTTAGATTTATAACCATGATTCCATTTATTATAATTCCACATCTTTTATTTATTATTTGGGTATTGTGCATGATTTGCAGATGTAGAAGGACACTTGGTCCTCCACGATTCGAGCAGCTCATCATGGCCAGGGCCCTAGCTCGGGTCATGACAAATATTGTATCAGAGCAAGTTTCATGGTCCCAGGGTATATACAAAATTGCATTGGGTATATTCTTATTTATGGGTGTGTAGCATGCCACACTTATAGACAGGAGGCTACTAGGCATATAGGAATGTTTCTCTTCTTTGTCGTTTAGTTTGTGCCGTAGAATCTGAATGCCCTCTAATAAATGGTTTCTTATATTTCAGAAAGTCATCATACCTCCACGTTGATCCAAGGTCAAAATCCCCAAACTAAAGATTTTGTCTTACCCACCGGATAAGGACACATAATAGGGCTCACATTCCTAATTTTTTTGTTGCTCTGAGAGTCCCTCCTGTCCAAAATAGCCCGTCCTGGTCGCCTAGGGCTCCTTGGTCTGGGATAGATCACACCCAACCTCCTAAAAGAGAGATATCAAATTCTAAGTCTAGAGAGTCAATGCATATGATTGCATAGTTGGTAGCCTCACAGGCTCGACGGTCGTAAGATGTTGGTTTTATGTCTGTCACATCTGAAGCTACACGGGTGGGTCAGTTTATGAGGATGGAACTACCTAAGTTTACTAGTACAAGGGTAGACAAGGATCCATAAGAGTTCATAGATGAGATAGAGAAGATTTTTAGAGTGATGCATGTTGATGAATTGGAAGGGGTTGAACTAGTGGCTTATAAATTGAAGGAGGTAGCAAATCAATGGTACAATGAGTGGGAGGAATTGAGGGGTGAGAATTTTAAGCCCTCTATGTGAGGAAAATTTATGGAAGCCTCTTTGGAACAATTCTTTCCTCAGGAGTTGAGGGAGTCCAAGGCTAAAGAGTTCATGAACTTGAAACAAGGAAAGATGAGTATCAAAGAGTACACCCATAAATTTAATCAACTATCTAGTTATGCTTTAGATTTGGAAGGAGATATGATGGCCCATATGAGAAAGTTTGCATCAGGCCTTTCGGATGACTTGGTGTTAGAGTTCAAAGGGGCAATGTTAAACCGAGATATGGATTACTCAAGATTATTTATTCACATGTGGAAGGCTGAGGAATAGAAAAAGAGGGTTACTGAAATAAGGGAGAAAGATAGGCAGGCCAAGAGAGCCAGACCAGCAAACCAAAACTTTAGTCAGCACCAAGACGATAATTAGGGTAACAGGTCGCCGAAGAAAAAGTTCAAGAATAATGGTCAGCCTGCAGCCAGCGCTCCTGCACCAAGACCTCCAGTAGATTAATGGTTTCAAAATTTATAGTCTAGCCATAGTCATAGAATGCAAGGTATCAGTCTCATAGGAATGTAGCTTATACTTTTCGATCGTACCCACACTGTGGAAAGTGTGGGAGGAATGATCCAGGGCCATGTCAGCTATGTAATCTTGTTTGCTACTCCTGTGGCTAGCCAAGCCATATAAAAAGAGATTGCCTGATAGTGAGAGAAAATGTTGGGGGTACAAAGTCTCAAGCAAATTCCTCTGTGCCGCCACCAACTCCAAAAGGCACTGCTGCTTCAGCTATTGGGAGCGGTCGCAGCCGGTTGTATGCTTTGTCTAATTGCTAGGAGTCAAAGTCCTCACTAGATGTAGTCACAGGTATGTTAGAAATATTCTCCCATGATGTATATATGTTACTTGATCCCAGTTCTACCTTGTCTTATGTGACCCCATATGTGGCAGTCAGTTTTGGGATTGAGCCCAAAATTATTACAGAACCTTTCTCTATTTCTACTCCTGTAGGTGTTGTATTATGGCTAGGGAGGAATATAAAAATTAGGTTGTATCTGGTTGTAGCTGAGGTACTGTGGCTGACCTCATAGATCTTGATATGGTTGATTTTGATGCTATCTTTAGAATGGACTAGCTACATTCGTGTTATGCCATGCTAGATTGTATAACCCAAAAGGTTACTTTTTCTTTTCTAAATAAACTAGTGATAAAATGGGAGGTTCATTCTTTCGCACCTAGAGGGAAATTCATCGCTTACCTTAAAGCCCGAAAACTTATATCTAAGGGTTATTTGCATCATCTTATTCGGATAAAAGATTCTAATACTGAGAATCCTTCTCTTCAGTCTGTCCTTGTGATTAATGAGTTCCTAGAAGTATTTCCTAATGATCTTCCAGGGATTCCACTTAATAGGGAGATAGATTTTGGTATTGATTTGTTACTGGATACCCATCCTATTTTTATTCTGCCTTGTAGAATGGCTCCTGCTAATTTGAAAAAGTTAAAAGAACAAATAGCAGATCTTCTTGATAAAGGATTTATCCATCCTAGTGTTTCTCCCTGGGGTGTACCTGTACTCTTTGTGCGTAAGAAAGATAGTTAGCTCCACATGTGTATAGACTACCGTCAGTTAACTAATGTTACTATCAAAAAGAAGTACCTTCTTCCTATAATTAATGATCTCTTTGACCAACTTAAGGGTGCTAGGTGTTTTACAAAAATAGATCTTCATTTGGCGTATCATCAGTTGAAGGTTAGGGAGGCTGACATTCCAAAAAATAGCTTTATCCATTATAAGTTCTTAGTCATGTCCTTTGGATTGACTAACACCCCTACAACTTTTATGGATCAAATGAATAGGGTGTTCCATCAGTTTCTAGATCTATTTTTCATAGTTTTCATTGATGACATTCTGATTTATTCTATGAATAAGGAGAATCATGCCAATCACCTCTAAATTAACCTTCAAACCCTCTAAGATCGTAAGTTGTATGAAAAATTTTCCAAGTGTGAATTTTGGCTTAATGCTATTTCTTTCTTAGGGTATATTGTGTCTAGAGAGGGAATTAAGATTGATCCCCAAAAGATTGAGGCAGTAAAGAAATGGCCCAGACCCATGACTCCAACCGAAATTTGGAGCTTCTTGGGTTTGGTGGGGTATTATAGGAGGTTCGTAGAGAGTTTTTCTTCTATAGCTGCTCCACTTATCAAGTTAACTTAGAAAAAGGTCAAATTTGTGTGGTCTGACTCTTGTGAGCATAGCTTTGTAAAATTAAAGGGCAAGTTGACTACTGTACCTATTTTGACCCTGCCTGAGGGCAAAGAGGGTTTTTTTGTGTACTATGGTGCATCCCAAGTGGGACTTGGATGTGTACTTATGCGGCATGGTGAGGTGGTAGAGTATGCATCTAAGCAATTGAACGTGCACGAGAAAAATACCACACCCATGACTTAAAGCTAGCGGCTTTGGTGTTTGCACTTAAAATCTAGCAGTATTATCAATATGAGGTGTATGTTGATATTTTCAATGACCACAAAAGTTTACAGTGTGTTTTCTCGTAAAAGGAATTAAATCTCAGCCAGAGGCATGGGTTGGAACTGTTAAAGGATTATAATATAAGCCTATACTATCATCTGGGCAAGCCTAATATGGTGGCCGATGCCCTCAACAGATTATCTATGGGTAGTGTTTCTCATATCGAGGAAGGAAAAAGAGAGATGGTGAAGGATATTCACCAGCTTGTAAATCTAGGGGTGCTACTTCTGGATTCTAAAGATGGAGGAGTAGTTGTGCATGAAATAGCTAAATCTTCTCTATATGCAGAAGTTAAGAAGAAGCAGGTTGAGGATCCCATCTTGATGCAGATTAAGAAAGATATGGGTCAATAGAAGATGATGTCCTTTGAAATTGGTGGTGATTGGATTTTGAGATATCAGGGTAGGCTATGTGTGCCAAATATGGATGGATTATGAAAAAGAATTCTTGATGAGGCTCACACTTTAAGGTACGTTGTTTATCCAGGCTCTACTATGATGTACCGTCATCTTAAAACTATATATTGGTAGAATAATATGAAGCATAATCTGGATGACTTTGTTTCCAAGTATTTGAATTGACAACAAGTTAAAGTGAAACATTTGAGGCCAGGTGGTACTTTCCAAGAGATAGCTTTGCGTATGTGGAAGTGGGAGATGGTCTACACAGATTTAATCATGAGGCTTCTAAGGTCCCGAAACCAATATGAGTCCATTTGGGTAATCGTGGATCGGCTGACCAACTCAGCTCACTTTTTGACTATGAGGACTAACTATTTGGGAGATGACTATGCCAAGCTATACATTGAGGAGATAGTCCATTTTCATGGAGCACCTATATCCATTATATTCGATCGAGGTACGAAATTTTCTTCACAGTTTTAGAGATTTTTTTAGAGGGGTTTAGGTACCCAAGTGAACCTAAGTGCTACATTCCACCCTCATACGGATAGGCAATATGAATGCAACATTCAGACCCTTGATGATATGTTGAGGGGTTGTGTAATTTAATTCAAAGGTAGTTGGGTAAATTACTTGCCATTGATAGAGTTTACATATAATAATAGCTACCATGCCAGCATTAAGATGAAAAATTTGAAGCTACTCAGGAGTTGGAGAGCATTACGCGGGCAAGATACCCAAATCTTTTTGATCCGGTCAATGATGAAATGGAAGGTAAAATCTTTGGCTTATTCTTTTCACCTTCTATTCTCTTAGATAAATCGTGCTTACCTATGTCCCGCGTCATCATTAGGGGATGAATGATCCCAAGGGGGGATAATGTAATGCCCCTAGTTTTTCTCGGCTTGATGTCACCTATAAATAGGTTTGAGAGGCTACCAACTTAAAATTTTTCTAAGTATGAAGAAGGACTTAGTCACATTTTAAGATCCTAACCTTGTGTGATGGGTATGGCTCGCCAACTTCACATCCCCTTCATATTCGGGGGAGTGAAGGGGATGTCTCGGAGAACTTTTGGAATTTTTGGACATCATAAAAGTGGTGTTGGGATTTTGAAAATAGTGGCCCGATGTGAAGTTGGCACACCGCATCGTGTATCACATAGGTGAAGAGGTCAACCAACGGAAGTCGATGCGCCACATCGATGATAGCGTTGATGAAACAGTGGACCAATGTGTGCATTGGTGCCTAGTTTGAGAATTTTTTTAAATAAACCGGACTTGTGGAGAGTAACTTAGTCTTTTTCCCTCGTCATAAATCTGTATAACACAAAATTTATGAGTATTAAGGGCTCATAACATCAAAAAACTACTTTTCCTTTCAAAACCCTAACTCTTTTCCAAAGATCTAAAACTCATCATTAAAGCAAAGAATTTCAAGAACAAAGGCATGTTTCAGGTTCCTCTCCCTCTACTAGACAAAATAAGGTACGTGGGGTTTTCCTAAGACTAAATGGGCTGGTTTAAACACTTTTAATATGATTTAAAGTTTAGAATTCATGAATTTACAAAGGGATTTTTGGAATTTACATTTTGATTGGGCATTATGGACTATTAAATGGATTTATTGTTTTTGTCTTGAGGAATTTCCCCTAAATTGATTTGAAATCTTATACATGTATGTATGAAATTGATGTGAATAAATAATTAAGAGCATGACTATTTATGCTCCCTCTCACATTGCAGCACTTCTTGGTTTTTGAATGTTATGAGTTGAAGAATGTAATTTAGAAGCATGGTATCAATGGTCTTAACTAGTGTTGAAGGATTTAAGGTTGATTTTCAAATTGATGAGAGGGAGTTTTTGCATGTTGATACATATTTAGTATATATATAATGAAAGAATTACATGGTTTGCCAAAAATACATGACCACCACATGTTTGTGAAATGATTGAAAAGAATGAATTTTCCATAGTTTGATAAATGTATTCAATAATGAATCTTCTTAAATTATTGGAAGTATGGTGTCTAAACTTTATGGTTTGAAAGAGAAAACTATGATATGATTTTTGTCTTAGAATCATGACTTAAAAGTCTTGGTATGACGATACCAAATTCAGATAATGCCATAGTAGATTTAGAACAGATTAAAGATACAAATTTTTGCTTCAAATTTCAGAATCTGATTTCAAAAAGATGCATGGTTAACACATATTAAAAAAAAGGATTAAGAGATGTTGGGTGGTTACCCAAAGAAGGCATGATCCATAAAACTTATTACCTGAAACCGTGTTTTGCCGATACAGGTATATTATTATTATTTTCTGGCGACGGTCCTGTGGTGCAGCGGATTTAGATACTTCAACCCTTGCGGCAAACTTGGGTTGGGGGATTGGCCGCCATGTCAAGGAAGGATCCCATATAGCCCGTAGAGTAGAATATATGTAGGGTGTACCACCTAGCTCAGAAGTAACGCAAAGTATAGGATTGCATTAACAAGAAGGTTTTATGATTATTAAAGAATGCCCATATATTTTAAACTATTTCATGCATGATGTTTTCATGACTTGCTCTTATCTATTTTATATATATAAATGCATTATTTTGGATTTCTCTACATACCAATACAAATATATTGACCCCCTACCTTTCAGGGTCTGAGGTTCAATCTAAAGGTCCTGCTAAGCTGTAGACTTATTTCGACAGAAGAGAAGTGTATGAAGTTGGTCAGCCTTCTTTATTCTGGAAGGACTATTTCTATTCCATCAGTTGTGATTTAATTTGGTTTATTTCCACTAGGGGCCTTGTCCCAGATTCAGACAAGTTATCGATGGCTTATGTAGTAGAGATTTGGCAGACTGAGATAAATGTTGTTTAGATATTGAAAAACTTATTTTTCGTACTGTCGAATAGATTTTACATTTATGACCATCATTCCATTTATTATAATTCTGCATCTTTTATTTATTATTCGAGTATTGTGCATGATTACTGGATGTAGAAGGGCGCTCAGGCCTCCACAGTTTAGGAATCTCATCACAGCCAGGGCCCCAGCTCGGGTCGTGACATTATACCTTTCCTCCATCTTTGTCTCAAGTGGTTTTCATCATATTAGGTATAATATCACACATATTGGAGATTAATTCATTTAAATTAAGAGTTAGCCTTATATAAATAATTAATTCAATGTAGTGCACATGAATTTGGATGTAAATGAGTGACGAATTTATCACACGACAAGTTTTCCAGTAATATTGATCTATGTGTCCATGTTATCAAATATCTCACCATATAATCCAACATATGCTAAAGCACGTGGCCATGTGCGCTAGCATATGAGGGGCATTATATCTAATAGAATGTTAAAAGCTTGTAAAACCTTAAGATGCAGACCCACATATAGTGGCATGTGGCCATGTATGTTGTCATATATGCTTGCATATTCAAGACATGATGGAATTAGAGTATATACCATTTATGTGCTTCTCTAGCTATGAAAGGGATTTTTCTGATCAGAAACATAATCTTTGGCTTTTTTCTAAACCATGATTAGAAGTTTTGTAATATTAATTTCTCAACCCTTTCTTTAGTTTCTTACATGGTATTAAATATTTAGGTGTTGTTAAATTTATACTTTTATACTATTGTTAGACATTAATATACTCATGTTTTTATTTGGATTTTGATGATATCTCTTTATTTTGTATTAGTTGATTACATCTAATTCATGAATCGGTTGGGTTTACCTAAGTTAATCTCGTGCTTTAATGACTACTACTTTAATTGGGCTTGAATGAGGAGATTAGAGTGGGAATTCCTCATCTACCTTGTTTAATGTTTGAAAGAGCTAATTGTGGTTGGGAAACTTTAATTGGGATAAGAAGTTATTGCCAAATTATGGTGGTAATGTTAAAGAATCAGCAGCAATAGTTAATACCATGACTCGTTGTCTAACATAATGAGTCATAGGGAGGACTCATTACCACGATAGTGAGAAAGCCCAGACTTTAGTCCCTTGACAACGAGTCCAGGGTATGACACATTGTGATACATAATGAGTCATTATGAGGGATCCTTTGTCTTAATAGTAAAGGGCTAGATTTTTTATCCTCGAGTAAAGACTCCAAGTCATGACTCTTTTTAGACTTAGGGAGTCGTTACCCAAGTCATGATGACTGTTCATATACTTTTCCTGGACGTTTTAATTACGGTCTTTTTGTTATCTTCATTACTTCAAACTCTTATTAGACGACTAAAAACACTCAAATGACCCTTCTGCCATTACTTATCAAAATCAAAACCTTACTTTTACCCTTTAACTCCCAAGGCAAAAGATATTAGGAATTCACAAAGAATTCATTATTCAAGCTCCAAGCTTTGATTTTTGTTCAAATTCTTTTGTATTTCAGGCATATTTATCTTCTTTAACATGAATTTTATAATGTGGCATTTATTTAATCATTAATCATGTGATTTAATTGATGAGTTTAAAATGGGTTTAGGGCTTTTGATTGATTACACTTGAATTTTTCCCAATGTATAAATGTGTATTTTGTGCTTTCAATGGATGGTTTTTGGACTAAATTGGTCCATTGTTGTAATGGTAGGAATGGGTGACATGGGTTTTCTCAAATTTGATGTATTATATCTTGATAATAGTGTTAACCTCAAACCTACCTTACAATCTAGGTTTTAAATATTGTTATTCACACAATTGAACTTATCTTTTAACACATTACATTACATTAAAGGATAAATGGATAACAATGGTTTGGAATGATCTCAGTGGATATACTTTTTGGTTTTAAATAGAACTTGGGAGCCTAGTTGTTAAATATACTGGTTTGGCATAATTGAATTAGCTTGAAAGCAAATTGGTATGATGATACCATATTGGAAAATATCTTAACAAAGACTCATTGGTTAATAGATGGGTTTATGTGTAAACTATTTTAATTTAGACTTAAAAGAAATAGTATCACTCAGCGTGACGGTGTAGTCCTAAGGGTACCAACATTGAACTCTATATTTTCTAATATGGGGGTCTACGTGACCTTGTTCTTGATGCACATTATATTTTAGATGGATATCGCCTTGGTGTCTTTAATCTTTCCTCTATTTCCTCGGTATGTGTTCTTAACAAGTACTAGGGCCCTTCCTGCATGGTTAGTCTAACCAATATAGCCCATGGGTGCCTTTATAACAGAGCAATCTACATAGTTCAGGTCAAGATTTTAGACTCTCATATTCATGATCATTGTCCCTATTCTGGTATCCTATATACGTATATATAAATGTTAAGCGTATGGTTTTAACTGGTGTTTGGAAATGAAATTATTTTATCACTTTTGCCTAAGTTATATGCTAGTTCCTTTTCCATTGACCGTCCTTGGACGCTGCATCATTTCAAGATATAGGTTCTGAGGGTATTTTTGTTAATCTTGTGCAGCGTTAGGTGGTGTGGTATGTTGGTTGAGGTAATGTGAAGTGGTGAGCCTCCTTCTTTTGGAAATCCCTACCATTTTAGCAGGTTTCTTTTCACATTTTGGGAATTGTGAATTCACTTTTGTCATGGTCGGGGGTATGTCCCGACCTAGTTTGGTATTTTTTGTTTTCAAGGATTTTGGGATAGTATTGGGATGATTGGTTGTCTTGTTTAGACTCTCAGATTTAATTTGTTTTATCTATCTTATTTATTATTGTTGTTGGATTTCATAATTTGTTATATTATACTTTGGAGGTTAGGCTAATAGGGCAGTCTCCACCCAACGGTTGGCATAAGATACCCATCATGACTAGGCCTTGGTTCAGGTCATGAAAAGGATGGTATCAGAGAACAATTTAGGTTATTTGGGTGTCTACAATGTCGCATTGGGTAGAGCCTATTTTATGGGTGTGCAACACGCAACACTTCGAACGTGGACGTTATGAGGCATTTAGGAATGTTTCTCTTTTTTGTGTTCTATTTAAGGATATAGAGTCTAGTTACTTTGAATCTTCTCTAACTCCTGGATTACTCATGCTTCATATCTTGCCTCTTCAAAGATCTAAAGGTCATAGAAACTCTGTTGGAACCTCTGTCCTACCTAATGAAAATATGGAGGTAACTCGCCTTGTTTATGTAGTGCAGACCCAATCTAGGGTCCCTGCTCTTTACTGTATTGATCCACGTGGTGTTCCACTAATCTTAGGTGTATTTATATACCTAAGAACCATAATTTACCTATATTTTAGGTAAGTTATGAGAGCAAAATTCTCAGTTTCTTATGTTTATAGTCTACTTTGTATGTAATTGAGCTACCCTATGTGATTAGCATAATTTCAGGTGTAAATAAAGTAGATAGAGATATAAAGGGACCATGGTTTGTCGATGGCATTGAACACAAGTAAAAGTAGCATGTTAGATGCAAGGTGGCGCCTAAAAACTATGTCCAAGACTATTCAGTCATTTAAATTTAGTCTAGGGACTTAGAAAAAAATTTGAGAGAAAAGTTACTAAAAATACCCTAAGCTGACAATTCACATATTATTCTGTAATGTTTTGAACTAAGATTGGTGGCTTAGAACAAGGAGAGAAATGACTTCATCTTTTTCACGTACATATACACCAAGATCATTTTAACCTTTTGGTATAATGAATATTACAATGGTGATTTCTGTTTTGTTCATAAGTATCTAAGTTTATTAGTTAACGTTATGGAAGCCTTGTAACACACAAGCTATTACTATGGGTTTTGAATTCATTATATGTTGATTTACTTATATCATACTCTCTTCGTTTATATTGAATTCTTGTGGTTGAAAACAAAGAGAATGTTCCATTAAAACACAACTTGTTCGATAGAAAGGTTGATGTTCGAAAAAGAGAGTAGTGACAAGAAAATAGGTTTCCAACCTCTATTTGATACGTTAATGCCCAAATAGGATTTAAAACTTTGAAATTTCGTATAATTTTGTAAAAACTTTTGACTCAAGAGAACTAAAGTGAATTAGTCCTTGATTGTTAAGAAATGCTTGGATTAAGTTATTGAATATGTTTCTCTATAAGTACAATGGATGCATGAATTCTTAACACCTATAGTTAGAAAGTATTGAAAAATACAAGGTGGACAGAACCCTAGCTTCCTATTTCTCTGAATTCAAATACAACTAGACATATCTCATTTTGTTTTAACTGAAACTATTTTTTGTGAACTAAATCAAACCCCCATTTTGTTTTATGAAAACAAATGATTAAAGGTCAACTAATCTGCATGCAACCTAATTAACACCATATTCCTAGTAGGATTCAACCC
This sequence comes from Capsicum annuum, assembly GCF_002878395.1. Lineage (NCBI taxonomy): Eukaryota > Viridiplantae > Streptophyta > Magnoliopsida > Solanales > Solanaceae > Capsicum > Capsicum annuum. The sequence continues at coordinate 80,453,308 of NC_061118.1, read as the reverse complement.
TAAAATAGTTGTGTTATATACTTGACAACGACCACTTACATTGGCATATCAATTTTTGGCATTTTTGTCGGGGAATACGGTAGTAAATTAAGTATATGTGTGTTAATTGACTCTTGGTCAAGTTTCCTAATTTTATTTGTATTAGATGTATTTTATCATTGCAGTCTCTTTTTTGTAGATGCCATGAACCAGAAGGTCAGGGGAACCTTTATTACCTATCAACACAAAACCTCAACTAATCGGGAGAATAGAAGGTCAACAAGAAAATAAAAGACTAGCCGTTTTGGATGATGCTCAAATCAACCAACATAATGTTGGATTGACCCTGCATATACCTAATGCTTATGATGAATATTTGGGGGATGATGAGTTGGTTGATCCTGCGACTATGTGGCGAGTTGAGAATATTGCACTCGAAAATCATAATCGACAAGCAAGAGGTAGGATGCACCAATATCCTGTAGTGCATTTTTCCCTATATGATAAGGATAATATTGATTTGGATGGAGGTAGAGATACAAGGGCAACCATTCCACCACCACTAGCTCCTGGGGTGAAATTTAATATCACCAGTACTATGATCCAGCTGCTTAACTTGAAAGAACTCTTTTGTGGATTATGTGATGATGATCCAAATCTGCATTTGGTGAATTTCATGAACATTTGTAAGTCATTTGATAATCCTGGAGTGGGCCAGAATGCCATACGTTTGAGATTATTTACATTATGTGGCTGAATGAGCTGGAACCCAATTCAATAGCAAACTAAAGGCAACTGTAAGGAGCTTTCCTAGAAAGGTTCTTTTCACCTTCCAAAATATTACACTTCAGGGATAAGATCAACAACTTAGGAAACTTCCTAATGAAGACCAACATTAATCTTGGGTGAGGTTTAAAAAGAAGTTGACTCAATGCTTAAACCAGAAGAAGACTGACATACACTTGATGGAAACATTCTACAAAGCTTTGAATTCACTCAGAAAGACAATTGTAGATAATGTTGCAGGTCTTACTTTAACTGAGGCTGCGGTTATGTTATAAAAAATGAATAAGAGCCCATTTGGATAAGCTGAACAAAGTGGATTTTATAAAGTTCTTTAAATGTACTTTTGAAAGTGCTGAAATTTATTTTAAAAATAAGAAGTTACATGTTCAGATAAAAATGCTGAAACTGAAAAAAAGTTGTTGATCTGATTGGTGAACAAGTATTGTTAAGCACTTTATTTTTGTCAAAATATTTGAAATACCCTTAAAGTTGTTGACAAGATAGAGTTAATTATTATTAATTTTTATTTCTACAATAATTCAAATTAAAATTAATATATATTTTAATTTAGTTTCAATTAAATTACTCTCTCTCTCTCTCTCTCTCTCTGTCTATACATATATATATATATATATGTTTATATATATATATATATATATATATATATATATATATATATACATATTCATGAATGACTATTAAATTTATGCGCTAAAAACCTTTTTTTTTGGTTTAAAAAGTTTAAATCATTAGGAAAAATATATATTTTACTAATCTTTATAATTACATTAATAGATAAATAGTTGGTCACAAATGATACTATTTGTTTGATAGAATGACTCTTTATTGAAAAGTATATTACTCGTTGATTGAGTAGTGACTATATCACTATTAAAATATTGTTGAATATGAATGTTGCATTGTGAAATAAAGATGGATCATTCTTAATCGTTCATCAAATTGTATATCTTCAGTGTATATTCTCTTTATATTTAGGTTGGTGAGTTATTTTTTTGTTAAAGAAATTCAAATGTTGTACACTAATAGTTGTTCAAATTTTAAAAAATATATTAAATAAGGAGAATAATATATAAAAATAATATTTCATAAATTAAAATGGTGTAGTGAGTTGTAGTGAAAAAGAATAATGTTTTAGGGCTACACGAGGGTAATCTTGGAATAAGAGAGAATTACAAGGGATAAAAATTTCTTTTTATTGGTCAACTTATAATGGCTTGTAAGCCAAAAAAATGTAGGGAATGGGTTACTTATAGATTTTGGCCTTTTTTAAGCAAAATTTGGATTTTTTAAGCAAATTTTAAAATTGCCAAACACTTCAAAAATTATAAAATGGCATAAAACCCATGTCAACCAACTTTTAAGCTCTTCCAAACATCCTCTAAGACAAGTAGAGCTTGGCATACCAGGGATTCTGAGGTAGTAACTAATACTGGGTCTAGTGTAATGTTAGTAGAGTAGTGTAGCAGAGAAGAAGAGTGCTATTAGGAAATGGATCACATGAAGACACTGATGGATTTAATTACAAAACATCCACTATCCGGGAAGGTAGAAAATGTAAAATTTGTGGGGTCATATAGTATAAGCTAAATTAGATTCTAAGGAGGAAGAAACCTTTTTGAATAATCAGGGGGTTTATAAGTCAATGACCAAGAAATCAAGGTTTGAATTACTATGACAAAGCTGGTTATAGAGATCATGACCAAGGTAGCTGGAAGAACAAGATTGTTAAGAGTGGTTTGTATGTACTGATATTAGGTGAATTTATGCATTCTAGTGTCACTATTCTAGTATTTTTAGCCTTGTTTTAAGGATAATTCGTATACTATATAGGTTGATAATAAAATAAATATGCATATAAGTGTTCAAGGACGTGTTTAAAATAGTTCAAACTGTTTTCCAAAAAGTTTATGCTTAAATGAGTCAGTTAGAGTTCAATCGTGGAAACTAGTTTTACTAGCTTGAGCTAGGTGTGTGTCTAATTGGTTTCGATGAATTTTAAGGTGTTTAGTGAGTTCCATATAGATTAAATGTGTATTTATATGTGAAAAACTTGTTGGTAATGTGTAAAGTTTAAATTGAATAAGTCAAGAGTCAAAATAATATGTTGAGGATTAACATGACCTTGCTTAGTCTTAGCTCTAGTTTTGATTCATCGTTATGGATATTGTGTTGTGATTGTCTCTAATTTGTTGTGTGTGATTATGTAGGAAGGTATAAGAGCTGAATATGATGATATTTTGATGTTGAATCAGCTAGAAATTAAAGGGAAACAACACCACAAGCCATGGATAAATGGATGAGCACTTAACACTTGGTAAAAATTTTGAAAGCAACTTTCAGAGAGAGCATGTAGATAATCCCATGATGCCTCAGCTAGAGCAGTGCTCTACAGCAGGCTCAGCCCTCTTTGGAGCGGGCTCTATAACAGGATCAACCATCTCTAGAGTGGTGCAATTCACAGGGCGGCGCTCCCTCTACTGCCATGCTCAATTACTTGGCCCAATTTGTAAATATTGACCTACACAGATTAGGCCTGTATCTTATATTATAAATACATGTTTTGTCACATTTTTAATTATCTTTGGACGTCTTGGAACATCAAGGATCTACCACTACTCATTTTCTTAGGTTTTACATTATTTCATTAGCTTTCTTTTAGATTATATCATGTATTCAAACTTTTGGATCATGATTATGACTATGAGTAGCTAGAAACATTGTTTCCTGGGTTAAAGCCAAGAACACATTACTATTGTTTTGAATTAAGTTCATTTAATTTTTCTTATCATTACTGGTTGTGTGTTTATCTTTGATTTAACTATTTAATGGATTGATCACCCATAAAATACATAAATTGTCACCCTTGTGATCTCTGGAAAGGGAATAGGGCGATAGAACATGGAAATGAACAAAATATGGCTTCTATTATTTTATAAAATAAGGAATTAAATTAGCATCTAGGATACGGATGTACTTAGATGCCTTACTTGATTCATACATAGCTTAAAGAACTTAATTTGATCATTTCAGCCCTGCTCAATGATGTAGTTGTAATGTCCATATTACGTAAGAGATTAGAGGTTGGGAGACCATGATCATGCAATTAACCCTACTACAAATAAACAACCAAGATAAGAAAATCAACAAATGAAGTCCAATAACACAGTATGATTGTTTGAAGTGCTTTACCCTTGGCTTTACTCCATTGATTGTTTCAAGACTTTACTTTACGCACTGCTACTTTACTTTTAGTTACAATTTACAAACTCTCTTTTTGGTTACTCTTTCACTAAATTAATCTAAACTGTGAACTATAATTGAATTGTTGTTCATCAAGTCCTGGTAGGATCTATACCCGACTTTCTTGAATGAAACTTTACTACTTGATAGACCACGCACACTTGCTTGTACGTTGTCAATATTTTGACACCGTTGTCTGGGACTTGTAATTTGGGAACTATTTTGTTTTCAGTTTTCCTTTTAGATTTCTTTGGTGTTTATACACTTGTTCTTGGTTCTTTTTTTGTAGGAAACATGTTTACAAAGTAGTAAGTTGGCAAAGGATCAGGACTTAGTTAAACCAAGCTCTAAACTTGAACAAGTTTTCCATCAACGATGATGAGAAACAATCTTTCTCTGCTAAATTCCAGTAATCCAAGAATTCCAAAAGAATCTTGCCATCATGGCTAATGAAAAAGTAGACCGCAGGACAATCAGAGGAGTAGCAATCCTACTTCCAACCAATTTGATCTCTCCATTTCAGAAGACGACAGTTGGAGGAAATTTAGAGCATGAACAAAATATGGTACAACTTCTAATGAATAGTGGATAATTCATAGGGATTTCACAAAAAGATTCACAGTTCCACTTGCAAAATTTTCTGAAAATTAGTGACACATTCATTTCTATAGGGTTGAATGCAGATTAAGTAAAGATGATGTTGTTCCCCTTTTCACTGATTTGGGAAACAAAAACATTGTTGGAAGCAAAAACGTCAAATTCAATCATATCATAGGATGAGATTACTATAAAATTGCTTATTCGGTTCTTCCAGTCTAGTAAGATTCTGAGACTTCGCAGTGAGATAGTGTGCTTCAAAAAGAAGCCATACTAGAATCTTTAACATGTTTGGGAGCGGTCCAATGAGGTACTTGCTCATACTGTTGTAGAGCCTCTTGACCATAATACAAAAGTATTATTAGATTCAGCTTTAGGTGGTCAAGCTCTTGAGATAACTTATGATGAGCTTTAGACCTCATTGAACCACATCACAACAAGGAAATCCAGAGTGGCATAGTGATTCTAGGAGTTCCACTAAGAAAGTTGAAGTTTTGTTGGAGGTGGGCCAATACACTACTTTATCAGCTCAGGTTGTGGCATTGTAAAACATGATAAACACTAAGTCAGCAGCCTCCAACAAGATGCAAGTTGGTGTGAAGTCTGTGGAAATAATGGTCATGCAACTACTATGTGTGCATCAAATTTGGAATCTGTGATGTATGTAGGCAATGTTCAGAGGCCTAATTATGGTAAAGCCTTCAACATAAAGTGGAAATAGCAGCGACTAAATCAATTGTGGAATGCCCAACAGACATAAGAATTTCAGCAACAACAGGTTCAACTAAATAAGTCAACTAGCAACTTTGAAGAGATGATAAAGCAGGTTCTAGCAACACAGAAAAGCTTAGAATTGCAGTTAGGGCAGTTACAATAGGTACTGAATACTAGGCGTCAAGGTGGTTTGCTAGCAGATACAAAAAATCTAAAGCGAGTTATGGAAATCACCTTGAGGAGTAAGGAGCTTCATGGATACCCTCCAAAGGTAACTAAAGAGGTATGTGTTGATATGGCAACTTAATAGGTAAATGAAAAAGTGGCTAAAAAGTCGAGGAAGTTTGAGTACTTTAAAGAAAAAGGTGTTGAAAAAGTTAGTAAGATCCCACAAATACCCTTTCCACAAAAGCACAGAAAATCAAAAAGGACGCTTGTTTTAAGAAGTTCTTTGACACATTCAGAGAGCTTCACATTAACCTTCCTCATTTAGATATTTTTTAGGGTATGCCAAAATATGCAAAGTACTTGAGAGATGTGGATGCTAATAAGTTAAAGCTGCAGGAAGTTGAAATGTTAGCACTCACTGAAGAGTGTAATGTTGTAATGACAAAAAAAATACCCAAGAAACTTTAGGACCCTAGGAAGTTCACTATCCCCATTTAAATTGGGAATAGTGAGGTGGTTCACACACTTAGTGACTTAGGGGAAAGTGTCAACTTGATGCCCCTCTCCTTGTTCAAAACTTAGAACTCGGGGAAGACTAGAACGAGCTCGGTACTATTACAATTGGCCAATGAAAGCATGCCCATCCTGCCAAAATCATAAAAGATGTTCTCATAAAGGTTGGTAAATTTGTTATTCCTTCCGACTTTACTTTTTTAGGTCTTCAAAAAGAGAAACAAGTATCAATCATCTTGAGGCATCCATTCTTAGCAACAGGAGTAGCGTAGATTGATGTAAGAGAGGCTATGCTCAAAATAAGGTTAGATGATGAAGAGGCAGTTTTTAAAGTTTATAAACCCCTCAACACACTCTACCACTATAAATACTTGTGCATAATGTCTATTATTGAAGGGGATGAGTGTGGGATGGTTAATTCATCAAGGGCCTCTTGGGATACCCTCTTTGAGCAACCCAAGTCTCTAATGCAACACCGAACATGATGTAATTGATGGTCCTAAAAAGGCTAAAGTTGAAAAATTAGGTACTCTTGAGAGTTAACACCCAAGAGGGTAAAACAAATAAGAAGATGGAGACCAAGTGTGAGAAAGAGAAGGAAGCAGAACGACTAAGTTGTTAATTGGGTCGTGCCATGACACTAAATTAGGCACTTCTTGGGAGGCAACCCAAGTTAAATAGGCATGTTTTCTTTTAGTTTTTAGTTTTTATTTCACATAATTTTTATTTTCTTGATCCACAGGTTGATGGAAAGTTTGAGTACCAAAAACCTGAGCTAAGAGCATGGAAAAGACTAAGTGTGGGGTACCACAGACCTCCTTTATTTATCAAGATGCAACTAGCTAGGACTAGAGTCCTCTAGGAGTATTTCTATCTCTTACTTTTAGGTTCACTTTGGGGACAAAGTTGATTTTTAAGTGGAGGGTGGAGGGTAAATTTTAAGCTCAATTTAATTTTTTTGTGTAATATATTTTTTTGGTGCTATTTTATTACATGGTGCAAGTGTTTTATTTATAAAAGCATGTTGATTGTGTGAAATGCTACTTTTGAGACTCCTAGGCTCAAATATTTATGACTCTTGTACTTTTTGGCTTAAATTTGAATTCATACTATTATTTGGTTAGAAGTCTATAATGAACCTATTGATTTAATCTTTTGCTATATGTGTGTGAGGTATTGTACATTCCTTATTGCATGCGATTTCTAAACCATTCCGGTGTGTGCAAAGCAAAATAAAGAGCGTGGGTTTAGGATATGATATATGAATTTCTTTGATAGCCTTGTTTTAGACCTGTCTTTTGACCTACCCTTGAGCATTGAGCCTTTGTATTTTTCTTTGGAAAATGCATATATAGCCTAATTCCCTTATTTGATAGACCTTATTTTGACCCAAAGCTCAAAGGCACTTAAAGTAAAATTAATTAAGGAGTTGAAAAATAAGAAAAGAATAAGGTGAAATAGAAGCCACCAAAGTGTTAGGTATTGGTATTGAAAAAGAGTTGAATACTGAAGAGAATAAAAAATTGTTCAAATTGAATGAGTTGTGCATAAAATAGTCCCACCATAGTGTTGAGAATGATCTTAATAAGATGGATTGATAACAAAAGAATGGGGTAAATAAAAATGGTGTAATTTGGTTGTTGGAGATCTGTTTTAATTGTGAAAGTGATGTATTAAAGCGCTTATGGAAGATAGTCACTATTATTCCAAAAATAGTTCATACCCGTCCCTTAGGCTACATTACAATACAAAAAATACCTAATTGATCCTAAGTTCATTAGTCTGATATTAGTGGAGTACTCCCCTAAGCAAAATCCTATGGTTCATTATGAGTAACTTGTGAATTCGTTTTGAGAGTGAGCGTAAATTCATTCTTTTACCCATTGTGTTTTGATTTGTATTTATATGAGTAATTATGGGTAACTCTCATGTTGTGAGAAGCACATGTTTGATGAATGTGGGTGATTTGTATGATGACCTTTATTGAACGATAAGCATGAGTTTTCCAACTAGGCGAGTCAATTCTTGAGGCTAGGATGTTTTAGAGTAGTGTTCATGAGCTTTCAATTGTGTAAATACTATGCTTAGTGAAGGAACTGACATTCTGTGTAGTCATTATAGTACTATCTTGAGTGTCTTTCATGTAGTAGAAGTGTAGAGTCTTCCTTTTTGATGATGCTTATAGTTAAGAGTAGTTCGAGGATGAACAAGGCTCTAAGTGTGGGGTGGTGAAGTTGAGTGTATTTATGCCTTCTAGTGTCACTATTTTAGTCTTTTTAGCCTTGTTTTGAGGATGATTTGTATTATATATGGGTTTCAAATAAGATAAATGTGAATATAAGTGTTCAAGGACTTGTTTACAATGGTTCAAAGTGTTTTACAACAAGTTTGTGCTAAAATGAGTTAGTTAGAGTTCAGTCGTGGAAACTAGTTTTACTAGCTTGAGATAGGTGTGTATCTAGTTGGTTTTGATGAATTTGAAGGTGTTTAATATGTTCCATGTGATTTAAAAGTGTATTTATTTGTGTAACAACATAATGGTAATGTTTAAAGGATCATTTGAATAAGTCAAGAGTCGAAACAATAAGTTGAAGATTAACATGAACTAGCCTAGTCTTAGCTCTTGTTTTGATTCATCGTAATGGATATTGTGTTGTGATTGTCTCTAATTCATGGTGTGTTATTATGTAGGAAGCTTTTTTATCTGAATATGATTATTTTTGGAGGTTGTATAAGCTGGAAATTAAAGGTAAAAATCACCACAAGGTATGGATAAACGGAGCAACACTTAACACTTCGTCAAAATTTCAAAAGCAACTTCCAAAGAGGGCATATAGATAAGCCCAAGATTCCCCAGCTGGAGGAGTGCTCTACAGTTGGCTCAGCCCTCTTTAGAGAAGGGCTCTACATCAGGCTCATCCCCCTCTGGAGGGGTGCAATACATAGGGCGGCGCCCCCTCTACTCCCATGATCAATTACACGGCCCAAATTGCAATTCTTGAACTACGTGGATTAAAGTTGCATCTTATTTTATAAATACATGTTTAGTCACGTTTTCAATCCTCTTTGGATATCTTGGAACATCAAGGAGCTGCTACAACACGTTTTATTAGGTTATACATTATTTCTTTAGCTTTCTTTTAGATTATATCATGTATTCAAACTTTTGGATTATGATTATGACTATGAGTGGCTAGAAACTTTCTTTATGGGGTTAAATCCAAGAACATGAGTATTATTATTTTCAATTAATTTCAATTAATTTTTCTTACCATTATTGGTTGTGTGTTTATCTTTGATTTAGCTATTTGATGGATTAATCACCTAGAAGAAACATCAATTGTCACCCTTGTGATCTCAAGAGGGGGAATGTGGCGATAGAACATGGAGATGACCAAAGTATGGTTTGTGTTCTTTTGTAAAATAAGGAATTCAAATTAGCGTGTAGGACATGTACTTAGATGCCTTACTTGATTCACATGTAGAATGATAGCTTAAAGAACTTAATTGAATTATTACATCCCCGCTCAACGATAGAGTTGTAAGGTCCATATTAGGTAAAAGATTAGAGGTCGGGAGACCATTATCATGCAATTAACCCTACTACAAATCAACAACCCAGATAAGCAAATTAACAAATGAAGTTTAATAACATAGTATGATTGTTCGAAGGGTTTTAACCTTGGGCTTTAATCCATTGATTGTTTTAAGACATTACTTTATGCATTGCTACTTTACTTTCAGTTACAATTTCCAAACTATCTTATTGGTTACTCTTACAATAAAATAATCTACACTATGAACTAGAATTGAATAGTTGTTGGATCAAGTCCCTGTGGGATCAATACTCGTCTTTCATGAAGGCCACTTTATCACTTGATAGACCACGTACACTTGTGTGTATGCTTGGGCACTGTCATGTACCACCATGAGTCATGTCACTACTGTGACTAGTTCTAGGAAGATGTCGATAGTGGATATGATGGCTAAATTACTGAAAAAAATAGAATCAACAGATGTTGGAGTCAGGGAGATAAAAGGTGACTTATAGACTGTGAGTCAATTAGTTGACTAACATTCAACATCTATTAAGTAGTTGGAGCAATAAATAAATCAGTTGTTAGTAGTGTTAAATCAGAGGAAGAGTGGAACATTGCCTAGTGATATTGTGCAAAACCCGAGGAATGATAACTCATGCATGGCTAGTACTACTAGATGTGGTAAAGTATTACCTAGCCCTTGTCTGGGAAAAACTATTTCAGTTGATGTGGTGGGCTTAGAAGCAGAAACAGATGGATAGTATCCAGTAGAGTCTAAAAAACCTAAAAAGGTGGGGGATCTGTCTAAATAGAAGTAGGTTGATGATTTTGAGAAAGACAAAGGAATGAAGGAGAGAAGGATGTGACAAGAATATGAACTTTACCGCCTTTGTTTCTACACAGATTGTAGAAGAAGGAGGACGAAACTAAATTTACCGAATTTATGGCCATGTTGGAAAATTTGATAATGAATGTGCCTTTGGTTGAGGTGCTAGAACAAATGCTACGCTCTGTTAAGTTTATGAAGGATCTTCTAAAAAAAAAGAAGCGGGTTGAGAGCAATGAACCAGTGGATAATCTTCACCATTGTAGTGCTATTTCTACAAGAACTTTAGTACAGAAGAAGGTATATCTGGGATCATTAACTGTTCCATGTACCATTGGATCATTAAATTTTTCAAAGGACCTTTGTGATCTTGGGGAAAGTATAAATCTATGCCATTGATAGTTTTCAAGCAGTTGGGTTTGGGAGATCCTACACCCACCAATATGCTACTTCTAATGGAAGATAGATTCTTAAAAAAGTTAGTTGGGATTCTTTCAATGTTCTTGTTTAAGGTGGCCAACTTTATTTTCCAAGAATACTTTGTAATCCTGAATTGTGAGGTGGATTTTGTGGTATCCATAATCTAGGGTAGACCGTTTATAGCAACTAGGAGTGTATTAATTGACTTGCATACCAATGAGGTGAAATTTAGGCTTAATGTTGAAGTTCTCAATTTTGATAATTGTAAATCAATAAATCAATATAAGGAGATAAGTGCTTCTCAATCATTGATGTATTATATTATGATAGCAAGAAGTACCAATTGAGGAGAGATTCATTATTAAGTCATTGGTTGTGGTATTGATGAACTTCGATAGTGAGGGAATCAAAGAGTATGAAGAGATTTTGTGTTTATTAATTGGAATGGGGTCATATTTTTATGCTCGCAAAAAGCTGGACTTGGACTTAAAATATCCTCCAACACCACCAGTCGAGCCTTTTATCAAGGAACCACAGGTGTTGGAACTGAAGGAGCTTCATGACATTTGCGGTATGTGTTTCTAGGCAATGGAAACACCTTATTAGTTATTATTGCAACAGATTTGGTGGAGCAATAATTTGAGGCTCTTATTTTTGTGCTGAGGCGATACAAGAGGGCTATTGGGTGGACTATTGCCGATATTATAGACATTGCACCGGGCATTTGCACATATAAGATCCAGCTTGAGGAAGAATGTATACCTACAATTGAGCATCAGCGTAAGCTGAATTAACAAGCGTAAAAAGTGGGGAAAAGGACATCGTAAAGTGGATTGATGCAAGGGTAGGGTACCTAATATCTAACAACTATTAGGTAAGTCCAGTATAGTGCATTCCTAAGAAAAGATGCATGATCGTTGTTTCAAATTAAAAGAATGAGTTTATTCCTATTAGGTTAGATACTGGGTGGTGAGTATGTAAGGACTACAAGAGTTGAATTCGTAGATGCTGAAAGATCACTACCCAATGCCTTTCACGGATCAAATGCTTGATCGATAGGTAATAAAGGGTTTGTACTACTTCTAAGATGAGTATTCGGGATATAGTAAAATATCGATTGCCTTGGAGGGACCAAGAGAAAATGACCTTTACATGCCCATATGGGACTTTTTCATTCAAGCAAATATCGTTCGAATTATGTAATGTACCAACCATATTCCAAAGGTGCATAATTTGGATTTTCTTGAATATGGTTGAGGACACTTTGGAGGTGTTCATGGATGACTTCTCTGTAGTGGGAGACTTAAATGAATTGTGCTTGGTAAATTTAAGTAAAGCACTACAGAGATGTGAAGAATTCAATCTTGTGTTGAATTGGGAGAAATGCCACTTCATGGTGAAGGAAGGCATAATGCCAAGACATTGAATTTTAGCTAAGGGGATTGAAGGTGATAGATCAAAGGTAGATGTTTTTGAAAAACTACCTCCTCCTATCTCGGTGAAAGGAGTGCTTAATTTTTTGGGCCATGTAGGATTCTACCAAAGGTTCATAAAGGACTTCTCCAAGATTGCTAATCCACTTTGTAAATTATTGGAGAAAGAGACAAAGTTCTTGTTTGATTAGTATTGCTTTAAGGCATTCAAATGCCTTAAGAAGAAGTTGGTTTTCGCACTTATAATTGTTGCTCCGGATTGGTCTAAGCCATTCAAAATAATGTATGATGTGAGTGGGGTGGCACTTTGGGCTGTTCTTGGTCCTAAAAAAGAGAAGTTATTTCATTCCATCTATTACGCTAGCATAACATTGAATGAGGCTTAGAAAAATTACACAGTAATCGAGCAAGAACTTCTAGAAGTTGTTTTTGCATATGAGAATTTTTTAGTTTATTTGTTGGGGAACAAAGTAGTGGTCAACATCGACCATGTGGCATTGAGGTATCTAATGGTGAAGAAATAAAAAAAACCAAGGACCATTATATCGGTATTATTGCAGTAAAAATTTGACTTTGAAGTCAAAGATCGAAAGAGGTGAGAAAATCAGGGCACGGATCACCTATCCAGACTAGAGAGAGAATAGTCCACTACAGAAAAGCTTGGTATTGATGATACTTTTCTGGATGAACAAATTTTAGCGGCTTCTCTTGAAATAGTTTCTTGGCATGATGACTTCGCTAACTTTGTTGTTAGTGTCATTATTCTGGAGGACTTATCTTTCTATCAGAAGAAGAAGTTTCTTCACGATACTTTTAGATACTTCTGTTATGAGCCCTACTTTTTCAAATGTTGTGCAGATAACATCATCATAAGGTGCATCTCAGATGTTCATACCATTCTAGAAGTCTACCATGCTTTTCCAGTTAGGGGACATCATGCAGGCGATCGTACAGCGAGAAAGGTATTGCAAAGTGGTTACTACTAGCCAACACTCTTTAAGTATGCATGTGAATTTGTGAAGAAATATGACCAATTCCAAAGGCAAGGTTCAATCTCACTATATTAAGAAATGGCAATGGAAAAGATGATGGAGGTTGAATTATTTGATGTTTGGGGTATTGACTTCATAGAACCATTTGTGAGCTCCTACGGACTTAAGTATATCTTAGTAGTTGTGGACTGTGTGTCCAAGTGGGTTTAGGTTGTTTCTTTAGCTGATGATGAAGGTAAAAGGGTAGTTGCATTCCTATAGAAAAATATTTTCTCACGTTTTAGGGTACCTCATACAATAACAAGTGATGGGGGATCTCACTTTTGCAATAGGATATTTCGGGTAGCATTGATGAAGTATGGTATGAAGTAACACAAAGTGTCCAATCCATATCACCCACAAATTAGTGGGAAAGTAGAGGTTTCAAACAAGGAGATTAACGTGATTTTGACAAAAAAAGTAAATGAAATCATGAGTGACTAGTTACAAAAGCTCGATAATGCTTTATGGGCATATCAAACAGCTTTCAAGAAAACCATTAGGATGTTACCATATCAGTTGGTGTTTTGTACGGAATGCCATTTTTCGATTAAGCCAGAACAAAAATCTTTATGGGCACACAAATAATTAAACATGGATTGTAAGGAAGTAGCAGAATTGAGGTTAGGACAGCTGAATGAAATGGATGAATTCTATCTTGGCGCTTATGAAAGAGCTTACTTATATAAAGAGAGAATTAAGAAATACCATAATCGAAGAACTAAGAAGTGGAATTTTTAGGTAGGTGATTGGGTATTGCTCTTTAATTTGAGGCTCAAGCTCTTCCCTGGTAAGCTGAAATCAAAATATTCTAGGCCATTCAAAATAACTTAAGTCTACTCATCAGGGTTAATTGAACTTGAGACCAAAGATGGGAGAACATTCAAGGTAAATGAACAATGTATCAAGCAATATCTCAGTTCAACTATTGAAATAAAAATGGTTTCAATGATATATCTTGCTAAATTCTGAGTAGTCAAGATAAATAGAGTCATGGCATTGTATGGGAGGAAAGCCATGATTGTACTTTGATTTAATCATGTTAAACAAAAATACAAAAATTAGAGTCTATCCACGATCGAAACTACTATGCTTGGTGAGAGGCAACCTATCTTTTAATTAATTTTATTTGTTTTTGATTGAGTATAGTTTCATAAAGTGCTAAAGAGGTGATAGGTACAAAATTAGGTTTGGAAGTGAGCTACATTGAAAGTGGTATGTTTTGGAATAATTGGAGCTTTATAGGTAAGTTGGAATTGTCTAATGTTAAGTCCCGAGCCACAATTTGAATTGTAATAATGGGGCTTGAAGTTGGTATGTGTCGTACCCAGTTGGCATGTCAAAATATCCTCATATAGGCTATGGGGTGTACGGCACCCAATCCAAGTGTGCTATAAGGTATGCGGTGCCCTAGCTTAGGTTGGGAATTCACATTACGGTGCCTTAGTAATTTCCTATGCCCACTGCCTTACTTAGGTGATAGAGTGGGCGGCCCCTGGCTTTAACTTGTTGATAGATTGGGCGATGCAAACTTAACTTTAGGCAATAACCTATACAACGCCTACCATACCACATAAACTTATAGTTAAATTAGGCAAAGACTTAGGCAATGCAAACTTAAACTTAGGTGATATGCCTTGTGGCGCCTGGCATACCACGCATAATTACTGCCTCCCTTAGGTGATGCTCATTGCGATACCTACTTACACCTAGGTGATACCTTTTGCTTCGCTTACCCACTGAATTCCAACATCATACCCACTATCAAACCAGGTCAACCCGAATCGGACTCCACTTCTATAAATAATCATAACACCCTAAATACCTGAATTCTGTCCTATTTCTCCACCAAAGCCATAACTCTCGTAATCTTTGTCCTACAAGCTTCTTCAACTTCACTTATTTCTCATTAAGGTAAATTTTTTGTTCTTAATATTTTGTTATTATGACTTTATATTGTAGCGTTTAAGTGAATTCTTGTGGGTTGTAGTTTTTTACTTGACATGGCTATGTCAAAGTAGATTCTTGGACATCTTGGGAAGATGAAAACCATTGTTGTAATTCTTTAAGCTTTTGGGTGTGATTATATTGTTCATGACTAACACAATTTAGTTTTATGGCTATTAATTCACACCTTAATTCCCCTTTGAACATGGTGTTGGATAAGTTGTTTGGAAGTAATGTTGTCTTGTGGGCATTAATGTGTTGAAGCTTTAAGGCATAATTTTATTCAATAATGATTTCATTGAGATAGATTAGTGGAATTAGGAGCTTGAATGGACATATTTTGTACAATAATTTTTTGTTATGACAAGTGCTAATTTGACTTGGAAATTATTGTCAAATTTAAGGGGTTTGTGGAGTAAAATTATGAATTGAAGTGTGAATAATCTTCTGAATAATGTTGGTTCACCATGTCAAAGTGTATGTCGACGAAGTATGAGTACCCAATAATAATACATAATTAGTTTATACAAATAAATTAAGTGTAGGATGGTGATTTCATCCACCCTCATCTTAATTGTAGTTAGTTTCATTATGCATGGCTAATGTGGATATTATGATGAATACAGGAAAAATGGCTCCCAAAGCACACTGAGGCAAGAAAATTGGGCCTATATCTCAAAAGGGGAAGAAAATGTCATGAGCTAGGAAATCCTCTGAAGCCAATCGGGATGCCTCATCCTCCATTCAAGGGCCCCGATGCATATTTGGGATCAAATGGGGCAAGAATGAGAGTGAGCAGTGGTTCAAGGACAACAAAGTACCTCGATATTTACTAGTGGATATCATTCTTAGAGAGAGTTTGGTGAGGCATCGCCCTCGTATTTTGGCTAGAATAACTCAATTGAAGCTCGACTTCATTTTTAAAGACATGGGTGCGTGCAATCTGGATTGTGTTAGGGAATTTTATACAAATTGGTTTACAAATACTCATGGGAATGAAGTTAAAATTTGAGGGTAGATCATCAATCTGACAGCTGAATTGTTAAACTTACACTGTAGTACTTCGAAGGTAGACCACTCTGGGCACAAGGAATTGTATAGCTGGCCTCCTTATAGAGCTATCTGAAAAAAATTATGAGGATCCTGTTCCATGGCTCGATGGATATACCATAAAAACAAAGGCTACCACAACACTTTCCCTTATGCTTTCCTGAATATGAAAGCATGTATCTAGCTGAGGATAGTCAATTCTTGTTTGATTTTGGGAATGCAATTCACCAGAATCACTCGTGATCAGGTATGTCTAGTATTTTCTTTGATGACTGACATCCCTATAAATATTGGCGCAGTTATACGCACTTCAATTCTCAAAGCCAGGGTGCACAAAAAGATAAGATTCAGTTTTGAAATCTTGCTCACCAACATCTTTAAAAAAAAATAGATTGAGGAAGAGCCTACTAATCACAAGATGCCATAGAACCTAAAAAGAGTGGATGTCACAAGGTTAAGTATCCAGATGCAAGCCAAGGTCTAGCTCTCAACATTGCAGAAAGCCATGCACAAGATAAGAGCTTCTTCCACCATCTATATGGTATGACGAAGCTCACAATGATGAGTGGAGGCCGTGTACCTACTATTGTATAGCTATGGCAGTTAGACTATAATTATTCTCTTAATGAGCATGAGTGAGATATATGTAAAGTAGGGCCTGCTTTTAAAGAGCCAGTGGATAATGATGTACAGACTGATGATGATTAGCGGCTAATGGATTCTAACATGGAGGCCGAGTCTAATGAGGATGACTCCGATGATGATTCTGATACAGGTGGCATGACTCTTGATGTGTAGAAGGATTACTACTAGCCAGGTTTTTTAATTTTGTTATTTGCACTAAGGACAATGCTTAGCTTAAGTATGGGGTGGCTGGTTAATATATTGCTTGCTTTGTAGAAAAATAGTGCCTTCTCCTTAGTATACTTCTTTGATAGGAATAATTATTTTGTTTCTTGTTATATGTTGGGTTGCTTTAGCCATAGTTAGGTGCTTTACTCGATGATGGATGGATGATGACTATCTTAAGAGAAAACTAGTCATTTGTAGGAGTTAATAAATGAAATCTCCCATGTAATTGAATTTAAATGTTCTTATGGATCACATGGCATTATAAAATGAGTATTTGGTTGATTTGAATTCATTTGAAATACCTAGGATCTAGTTGTGACTCTTCTTGCTATTGTTAGCTTGATTTTAATTCATTTAATTATTAGGTCAAAGTCAATAATGATCCTAACTTAGTTAACCATGTGCCATGAGTATGTAAGACTAATAGTATTTTTCTTGTTGCAATTTATGCTAGAACTTTCCTGGTGTGTGTGCGAAGTGAAATAAAGATTATGAGTTTAGGAGATGATTTTGGCATTTTATTAATAACCATTTTTTATACCTTCTTTTGACAGACCTTTGTGCACAGTCTTAGCTAGCCCTATTAAGCCTTTCACTTATTCTTTAGTAACCATATTTATAGCTTAATCCCATCTTTAGTTGACTTTAAATAGATCCAAATCTCCTAAGCACTTTAGAAAACATTTTTTTATTGAGTAAGAAGTTCGAAAATAAGAGAAAAAAGGTGAAAGTAAAAATCAAAAGTATAATTATTGGTGTGTAAAACAAATTTTGATGTACGGTTGGGACTGATATAAAAATAGAAAATAGTTATTCAAAAAGAAATAATGTAAGCACAGAAAATACTACCGCCATAAGTTATGTGAGTGAGCTTAATGGGATAGGGTGAAAAAAAATCTGTGAAGTTAGTAGAGATAAAAATTGATTGTCAAAGATTGGTCTTAATTGCATAATATAGTGTATTAAAGCGCTTAGGGAAGATAGTCACTATAACTAGCCAGAATAGTCCCTGCCCATCCTTTAGCCTGCATTACATCCCAAAAAAGACCTATTTGATCCTAATCTTAACATTCTGATATTAGTAGAACACTACTCAAAGGGCAAGCATATGGTCATCTGTTGTAATTTGAGAATTCTTTGTGAGAGTGAGCGCAAGTTGGTACTTATACCCATGTTGTTAGTAATTAAATCATTGTGAGTGATCATGGGTAACTTTCTTGTTATGAGGGAATATATTTGATAAAAGTTAGGTAATTTATATGATTTCTTTTCTTAAATGGTACGCATAATTCGCCCACTTAATGAGTCTATTCTTGAGGGTTGGTCACTCTAGTAATTATTTATGAATCTATTTTTTCTGAATAATTATTGTGTGAGACAAATTTGAGTATCTTATTTTTCCTTTATGGGGGTTAGGTTTTGTGTAGTATGCATAATTAGATAGTTGTTTGAGGACAAACAAAGCTTTAAGTGTGGGGTTGTGATGTTGGGTGTATTTATACGCCTAAGCACCATAATTTAACCATATTTTATCTAAGTTTTGAGGTCAAAGTGCTTAGTTTCTTTATTTTATTCTACTTTTTATGTAATTGAGATACATTATGTGATTAGCATGATTTCAGGTGTAAGTGAAGTAGATGGAGACATAAAGTGAACATGGATTGTAGATGGCATTGAACACAAGTAAAAGTAGCATGTTGGATGCAATGTGGCACCTAAAAACTATGTCCTAAACTATTTAGTCATTTAAATTTACTCTTGGGACTTAGAAGGCAATTTGAGATAAAAGTTACTAAAAATATCCCAATTTGACAATTCATGTATTATTCTGTATTGTTTTGAACGGAGATTGGTGTCTTAGAGCAAAAGAGAAACGACTTCATCTTTTTCATGTAGATCTACACCAAGATCATTTTTACCTGTTGGTATGATGAATATTACTATTGTGATTTCCATTTTGTTCAAGAGTAGCAAGGTTTATTAGTTAGGGTTATGGACGCCTTGTAACATACAATCTATTAATATGGGCTTTTAATTTATTGTGCATTGATTTACTTATATCATACACTCTGAGTTTATATTGAATTCTCATGGGTGAAACATAGAGAATATGCCATTAAAACAGAACTTGTTTAATAGAAAGATTGATTTTTGGAAAAGAGAGTAGTAAAAAAAAAATAAGGTTTCCATCCTCTATTTCATACGTTAATGCCCTAATATAATTAAAAACTTTGAGATTTCATATAATTGTGTAAACACTTTTGACTCGAGAGAACTAAAGTGAATTATCCTTGATGGTTGAGAAATGCTTGGATTAAGTTATTGAATACATTTCTCTATAAGTACAATGCATGCATGAATTCTTAACACCCATAGTTAGAAAGTATTGAAAACTAAAAGGTGGACATAACCCTAGCTTTCTATTTCTCTATATTCAAGTACTACTAGACATATCTCAATTTGTTTAAACTGAAACTATTATTTGTAAACTGAATAAAACCCTCTTTTTTTTGTTTTACAAAAATAAATGATTAAAAGTAAAATAATCTACTTACAACTTAATTAACACCATATTTCCTATGGGATCCAACGCCAACCTAGTTGGTTTATATATTTGATAATGACCTCTTACACTCTTGTAAGACAGTTGTAATTTGGGCTTATTATCCACCAATCCCTACTAGTCCTCCTCGAGCTTCCAGGGTTGGTGATACTTATGTTCAGTCTCCTCAAGTAGATATTTCTAATGTTGAGTTCCACTAGTCTATTCATATGCTTGCCCATCTAGTGGCATCTCAGTCCTATCGACCTGATCACATTGGTTTTGTTTCTAATTCTTTTGAGATTACCCTGGTTAGCCTACTTATGATATTTAATCCCCCAACCTTTACAAGCTCTATGGTTGTGGAGGATTCTTAGGGTTTTATTGATGAGATAGAGAAAATTTTTTGGGTTATGTATGCTACTGATTTAGAAGGTATAGAGTTCGATGCCTATCAGTTGAAAGATGTGACTTACTAGTGGTATGAGGAGTATGAAGCAATGAGGGTTAATGATGTCGAATTGATGGTATAGGGTGAGTTTTTAGGTGATTTTCTTGATCACTTCTTTCCTCAAGAGTTGAGTGAAGCTAAGGCCAAAGAGTTTATTAATTTGAAGTAGGGTAAGATGAGTTTGAAGGAATATACCCTAAAGTTCAAGGAACTATCCTTTTATGCTATGGTGTTGGTGTCCAATATGAGGTCTAGAATAAGGAAGTTTTCTTCTTATTCGTCTCATGATTTGTCTAAGGGCACCACTCCAGGTACTGATAATGGCCAAAATCCTCTTTATGTGGTTACTACGCATTAGGAATTTTAGGCTTCCCCAGATGTTGTCACTGGTAAGTTACAACTCTTTTCCCATGATGTTTATTGTTTGCTTGATCTGGGTTGTAACCTATCTTATGTGATCCCTTATGTGGCTTTACACTTTGATTTTGGTCTTGAAAATATTTTTGACTGCTTTTCTGTGTCTACTTTGGTCGATGATTCTATTATTGCTATAAAAATATATAGGGGTTATGCAGTGTCCATACTTCATAGAGAGACATAGGTTGATATGATAAAACTTGACATGGTGGACTTTGATGTAATATTAGGCATGTATTGGCTTCATTCTTTCTATCCTTCTCTTGATTGTAGGACCTAAAAGGTCAATTTCATTTTTAAATGAACCGGTGATTGCATGGGAGGGGAGTTCTTTGGTACGCAAAGTAAAGTTTATTTCTTATCTTAGAGCTCAGAAATGATTTCCAAGGGGTGTCTATATCATCTAGATCGGGATAAAGATTCTAATTTATAGAGTCCCTCGTAAGAATCTGTCCCCATGGTTAATGAATTTCCTAAATTTTTTCCATATTATCTTCCTAGGATACCTCTTGACAGCGAAACAGACTTTAGGATTAACCTTATATCGGATACCCATCCCATTTCCATTCCTCCTTATAGGATGGCTCCGACTGAACTAAAAGAGCTAAAAGAGCAGTTAAAGATCTTGATAAGGTTTTCATGTGCCCTAGTGTTTCGCCGTGGGATGCTCCTATACTTTTCATTTAAGATAAAGATGGGTCTCTTAGGATATCTATATACTATCATCAGTTGATTAAGGTTCCTATGTGAAATAAGTACTTCCTTCCAAGGATTGATGTTCTTTTCGATCAGCTTTAAGGTGCTAGGTGTTTCTCTAAGTTTGTCTCTGTTTGGTCTATCACCAATTGAAAATTAGGGAGGTTGGTATTCCCAAGACCATCTTCCAAACCTGGTATGGCCATTATGTGGTTTTGTTATGTCATTTGGGCTAATTAATTCTCCAGCTGCTTTCATGGACATTATGAATCGATGTTTAGGCATTTTCTAGATTTGTTTATCATATTCTTTATTGATGACATCCTAGTGTACTGAAAAAGTGAGGAGGATCATGCTAATAACCTCTTAATTGTGTTGCAAACACTTAAGGACCAAAAATTTTATGCAAAATTTTCTTAGAGCGTATTGTGGTTGAGTGTTGTGACATTTATTGGGCATGTTTTTTTTCTAGTTAAGAGATCAAGGTGGATCCACAGAAAGTTGAGGTTGTTACGAAATGGCCTAGACCCATGATTCCAACTATCCTTAGGAGCTTATTGGGCTAAGATGGGTATTATAGGAGGTTTGTGTAGATTTTCTAATCTATTGCTGCTCTGCTGACAAGTTTGACTTAGAAAAAGGTTAAGTTTTTGTGGTTCGATGCTTGTGATTGTAGTATTTAGAAGTTTAAGGATAACTTGACTTCTGCTGCTATTTTTATCCTACCAAAGGGTACTGAGAGGTTTGATGTGTATTATAATGTATCCCTGATGATGCCTAAACTTACTCCACCATGAAGTATAAAGCGATCGAAGTCAAACAATGTAATACAACTAGGTTGGAGTCGATCCCACAGAGAATTAGTGAACTTCTATCTCAAACTTTCTGAAATAGTCTAGCACTGCAGAAAAGTAAATGAGGGGATTTGTATCGAACACCAAAAAAATTAACAAGTTTTGTGTGTCTATGGTTGTAAAACAATTCGAAATGAATACTATGACTGTGTTCCCCCTAACTTCTTAACTCTATAAGTTTCTCTTACTCGGCCCGACTATCTCAATTCTATGCATGCAAAATATGACAAGATGTGTATTAAAAACTATCTTATGGAGTCATTGTTAAACCTCACCCTTCACCTTGTGAGTCTTAGGTGTCTCTTTTCTAACCCTTGTCTTCAACCCTAATTTATCTTTCACCTTGTGTGTCTCAAGCTATTAGACGAGGGTTAGTAGCCGCAAATCACTATTGTTCTCTTCTTTTCCCAATCTTGAAATCCCTTGTGAGAATGATCTTAAATACAGGCTAGACCTTAGCTTCTACAGTAACAATGGAATAAATCAACACGAAGAGGATCACAATACATGCGGCACTATGAATTAATCATCCTCATACTTCCCCTACTTTGTTAATCCACTAGGGTTCCCACAACCCTACTTTAGGTATTTAGTAACTCATGCTTATGCATAAATTCATGGAATTTAATAAAGAAAGCATAGTATTAATTGCACAATGATGAAAGAATAAAATACAAAATTTTAGATGAATTACGAAACAAAAATCAAGAACAAGAGTATCAAAGATGTCAAAGTGCGTGAAAATATCTCAAAGTTTGTAACATAATACAAGAATAACCCAAGGGTGTTTATAGTATCCCAAAATAATAATGGAAACCTATTTAAAATAAAATACGATAAATAGGTTTGCAGTGGTTATGCTTTTGGCAAAGAGTCGTTAAGACTGGCAACGACTCATTGCCTGCTATCCTAGCACTTTTTTTCTTTCATTGGTCACTAATCATTAGGTGACGTAATGTTTTATATGCTTCAAGTCATCATCACTCAAGTAGATTTTCACTTTCAGGACTTTTGAGTATGTTGTCTAAATGACTCCTCACCATGAGTCATAGTCAGTCATTATGACTCGTGGTATTCATTCATTACCACTAGTGCAACTTTTTTTAATCTTAAGAACTTTTAGCCACTGTGCTTAGTATGACATTACACCACGACTCATAGTCTGACATACCAAGTCACGGTCAGTCTTCACTTTACTCTTGTATATCATCCACAACCACTATTTTCATCATGACTCTGGCAACGAGTCAGTAGGTTAGTATACGACTCATTGTCAGGGAGATATTTCATCCTTTTCCATTCAAAACCAGCTTAAACCTAATTTACCTAAAACATACAAAAAACATACATCATATCTGACAAAACAACCTATGTAAATGTATGCTTTCATTATTTTAAGCACCGAATGTACCGTGATCAACACCCTCAACTTAGAACATTTGCATATGCTTAGGCAACAACACTTCTTAGGCAACAACGCTAAGAAAATAAACACGATGCTTAACGAAGAAGATCTTAAGATGCCTTTGGCAGTCAGTTTTTAATTTTTGTTCAATATACATTACTCCTTCTTACTTTTAACTCTTTCAAAACCAAATTATATATACCGATGAAGTACAATCACGTGACACTAGGGAATCCAGTGATGGCATCATAATGGATACAAACGGCCATGCGTATACACGTTAGACTACCTAAATAGATAAGTACCCTAACAACACAACTTATGTACCATCGCAATCAAAGAAGTCCCAATTGCTCAGCTACACAAACATAATAGTGTCAGGATGGTCAAAAGACGCTCTCACTTCCAAAAATGTTCAATAGTGTGCATAGAATGCCTTAGGCTTGCCCTTATTTTCTTTACCTCAGCCTCGGACAGTCGGATTAGGATAACTATAGGACTTAATCTTTCTAGTAACATAGGCTTGGGCGTTGGTGTGGTATATTTTGGATTTTTAGTGATTTAGCCTCCTTAGAACTACAATTACTTTGGGTTCCACTTAATTAACAAACTTTTTTTTTCAATCCTCCCTTATTTCTCCCTTTTTATTCTTTTTCTCCCCATTCAGGAAGGGTATGGCTTCTTTTATTCTTTCTTTTACAATCTTTCTTTTCTTTTTAACTTTCTTTTTTTTTCTTTTTCTTTTTAATTTTAATTTTCTTCCACACCCGGCCCACTTTTTTTTTCTATTCACACCCCTTCTTCATAACCAATTCTACTTGCACAACCTTATGATAGCACCCTCAACTTATGCAATTTTCCAAAGTTGAGGTACACAATATCCAAGGAGGACAATGGCCAAAATTGGTTCATTGCAATAAAATGGGAAGGTGAATCAGTATAAACAATAAAATAGGTCTATTAAAGCTCAAAATTATAATCAAGGGATTCTTATTATATTTGGTTAGTTATTTAGGCTAAAGTAAACTGCTTTAAAAAATGGCGTATGATCATTTCCTAATCGACCATCCTTAAACCTTCCAACACTAAACGACAAAGTTTTGGATTCCACACACAGAGTGAACTAGTAATGCTTCACACCCATATGGTATAAGGCCACATCGCAAATTACTATCTATTTGGTTTATTTTTTTGTTTGCCATAATTATTATGTTCCTAATCCTAATTCCATTAGCAGATTTACAAATGTCACACGCATACACATATCGTACCATTGTAAAATAAATTTTAAGGAGGGGTATCATTTTTACCTACAAATTTTAGCAAAATTGTACAGAATCTGTCAATTGCCTTTGGTCCAAATTTTCTTCCTAATTAGACAAAAATTCAGAGATTATAAATCAATACATATCAAAACAAATTTTTACTCTAGACATATCGGTTCTGCATTTAATCACAGTGAACGGGAAAAGAATCATGGCATCAACAACCAGCAACAACTATGCAGTACGCCCCCACCTCAAACTAAAAGCATGTACACTATCCCCAGTGCATATAAAAAGTAAAAACAAAGGTAGAAGACATACCTGGGAAAACTAGGCTGCAGTTCCTGTAGTATCATTACAAGGTCTTCAGAATGTGCCCTACTCTAAACATTTGTCGTCCCAATGATGGTCGAGATGCTTGCTTAAATAGTAGCACTGTCTATGACTGGCACTCTCAATGGTAGATATAGTGGCAGATTTTTACTACTTATTAAATCAGCAGTATCAAGAATTTGAGAACTACCACCTCTTATCGCAACCTCACAAACTGTAGTATGACGGTCAAACTCATTCTGTATGTTGACTGCTTTTGCAGCCTTAATCTTGTCCTTGTCAGTTCTCTGTCTCTTCTTTCTTCTCTCTTACTGTAATCTACATCAGCTATGAAGATCAACCCTCTAACACCCTAAATATTCGATATCATCTTCTTCCCAAAGATTTTCTCGATAATTAGAATAAAGGGGAATGGTCTATTATGTAGATCCTCAACCAGTTTCTAGAGCATAGGCATCTCAGCCTATATGCTCGCGAAATCTGTGGACTGGATCCGCTCTTGCATCCAGCTGATCCACTGATCAAACCCATTAAAATGGGTCTATATGCTCCTCATATTATCTCTAGTCTGTCTCTGCACCCAGAACATAAAACCTTCCTCAATAATCTTAAACTTTTCCTCCATAGTTTCTAATAATTTCATCATCTTAACTAAACTGACTGTAGCGCTAAAACATAACAGACAGGGGTAAGACTAGAAGTGAATGTTCTAGCTACAGGAGGTAGTACTGGTGTTTGAGTATTATGTGTTGTATCAAAAGATTGATGCACAGATGATGTTGTCACTACATGGGTATCACCCATGTCGGTGACCCATCTTCGTTTATAAACCCACTAACTTCCTCTTTATTTTTATCCTCAGGGTGAGACTTCTCTTCTTCATCATCTTAACTACCCTCTTTAGACTAAGATGGTGAGTGGTATGGTGATTGGGTGGGATTTTTCATCCTTGGATTAGCCTGATGTGGTCTGACTTCTGTTATAGAAGGTATGGCCTCTCGATCTAATTTCTTTCTTATTGTAACCTTTCCCTCTAATGGGTATTCTTCAACTAATATGCTATACTCATTAGTGTCCTTATTCACAAGGGAATGGTTAATCGTTTATGGGTAAAGCTTTTTTGGAATTTGCTTCTTGGAGGTTTGCTTTATTGTGGAATCAATTTTGGGAGCCATTGGTACCTGTTCGAACATAGCCATTAGTAAGTCCTAAGAAAAGTAAGTAAAAACACAAAATTTTGTGTTAGTGTTGTAGGGATTGGGAACCCTATGAGTCGGGGTACGACTAGTTACCACAAGTAATGAGTCGCTAGGTGACTCGTTAGGTGAAACTATTCATAAGGAATGGGCACTGGTAAGGTAAATCCAATGATTCATTACCAACACTCATTTTCTGACCAGAACTATTCTCTTTGTGTCTTACTCTTTAAAGTCATTAATGACGCCTTACTACAATTCAAGTAGTGGGCCAACGACTCATAGCCTAAGATGTTATGTCAACAAAATCCACACTCCTCTAATTAAGAATATTACTTGTGGTTAATAGTCATATAATTACTCGTTAGGTGACCCTACGAGTCTATGTGAGTCTCATAGCCACCGTGACATGTATTTTTAGAAGAGTTGGTTCTAGTTCTCATTCCAAACATAATAATATGCGTTTGAACAAAATTAACAACTCCTAATTTATCTCCAATCAACACTACATAGAAAAAAAAACTAGTTTACTCCCATTTTGAATTGTGTACATCATGCATCTCAAGAATCGGGTAACTTTTGACTATATGCACATAAATTTCGTGAAGGAATAAAGAAAATTTTACCATACTGAGTTCCAACTAATGATAATAACATGTAAAAGCATAACTTAATTGATTTGATATCTTGGATTTGTTGAGACCAAATGCTGTAAAGATAGTGTGCCCTAGTTCTTGAGAGTTTAACTTTAGGAGATTGCAATTCTTTGATCGTGGTGTGCGGGGATGAAAGTGGAGTATTCTTATGGTACGTTGGTCGGTTATGGTAACTGAAAGAGTCATGGCGGTTGTAAATATGGAAATGTGAATCATTAGGATTAAATTCCCTTTTTAAAGATTGAAGATTGCACCAAGTTAACCTGCTAGGCCTACAATGTCGGGCCTGGTAACGAGTTAATATAAAGACTCATTACCATAGGTAATGGGTTGTAGCCTCCCCATGTAATGAATAGAACCTTACCTAGGTTTCCAGTCATAACGGCTCAAGTTAATGAGTCATTGTTACTGATAACAACTTGTTATGACTCTAGAGACCAAATACCTAGGGGTGGTCTGAGTCCCAGCTTCCTAAGACACAAAGTAATGAGTCATGATGTCACCTAATGACTCGTCAGGTGAGTCATAAGTACTGGCATCAAGAAAATGTTTTTGTCTTATTTTGCAATCTACAGCCCTGCACACTGAACACCCAAGTTACCTTATAATTTACATAACTATAAAACATAAGTTGTTTTCCACTCAATACTTAATTTAAAATCATGGCATGACATGATTAGGTTTGATACTCAGACTTCATCAAGAAGCCCTATATGTTTACTTCTATGTAGTGCATGGTTTAACGTACAGGACGATGCAATTGCTATGGTTATTCAGACTTCACCAAAGCTTAAATCATCAACAACTTTCACTACCTTAGTGTTTCCCATATATTGTTTCACCTTTTACCAATCCCTTTGAATGAAGCTTCACCATCAAACTTCATCTCTATAACACAATATGGGAACACTCTCACCACGGCGAATGGTTCATACTACCTAACGTCAACTTTCTAGGAAAAAAAAAATCTTGAATTCTTCAACAAGACCAGATCACCAGTTTTAAACACCCTTTTTTTATTTTTTTGTGATGGTACAACTTCATCCTCTCTTTGTATATGGTCGAACTCTTATAAAAAGGGATTTTGGAGTTCATCCAATTCATTCACCTTGTTCATACTCAATATGGATGCATCATGCCACTCAAAATTCAGTCTTTTCAACGCCTCTAGTGCCTTCTTCTCAAGTTCAACCGACAAGTGGCCTGCCTTTCCATACATAAGCTGATATGAAGAGGCACCTATGGGGGCCTTAAAAGTTATTTGATATGCCAACAATGCATCATACAACTTTCTAGACCAGCGAGTCCTATTGGGATTAACAGTCTTCACTAATATTGACTTAATTTCATTATTATAGACCTCAACCTACCACTCGTTTGAGGATGGTAAGGTATTTCTACCTTGTGCTTTACACCATATTTTTTGAGCAGGGACTTAAAAACCGGTTGAAAAAGTAAGACCCACCATCACTAATGAGTTCATGAGGAGTGCCAAATTGAGAAAAGATATTTTTCTTTCGAAAGGAGATTACACTTCTTTCTTCAATGTTTAGAAGTGCTTCTGCCTCCACCCATTTTGAAACATAGTCAACATCCAACAAAATATACTTCATAATATTAGAGCTCATGAACGGACCCATGATGTCATTCCCCCACACATCAAATAACTCCAACTCAAATATAAGTGTCATAGGGAGTTCATGGCGCAGTGAAATATTGCCTTGATGCTAACATTGGTCATAAGCTTGGGCATAATCATGGGTGTCCTAGAAGATTTTAGGCCAACAGTACCCACAATGTAGAATTTCAAAGGTTTTACGGGTTCCATAATGATGGCCCCCAACCAGTGATAAATGGAAAGCCTCAAGAAAGCTTATCATCTCCACATCAGGAATACATCTCCGTATAACACCATCCGCACAAACACAACAAAGATAAGCCTCATCCTAGAAGAACTTCCTCACATTATGCGTAAAACTCTTGTACTGCTAGAAGGAAATGCAAAGTTCACTTGTCAAATTATTGGTAAAATCAACAAACTAGGGGATTAAGTCTTGAGATTCTACTATGACCCGCTCATCTGGAAAGGTATCATCAATGTTAAGATCA
The DNA here is from genome assembly GCF_002878395.1 of Capsicum annuum. Classification (NCBI taxonomy): domain Eukaryota; kingdom Viridiplantae; phylum Streptophyta; class Magnoliopsida; order Solanales; family Solanaceae; genus Capsicum; species Capsicum annuum. Next base: position 80,424,268 of record NC_061118.1, on the reverse strand, counting down.
TCCCCTAATTTTTTCATTACTTTATTTTCATACCTAGACAAGTGATCTACAACTTGGTTTCCAATGGCTTTTCAATCCTTTACCTCAAAGTCAAATTTGTGCAGCAAGAGAACCCAATGAATTAAACTCAGTTTTGTATCATTTTCCTCCTTTGGATATCTCAAAGTTGCATGATCGATATGAATAATGACTTTGGTCCGAATTAGATAGGACTAAATCTTCTCAAAGGCAAAAACCAATGCCAAGAACTCTTATTTAGTGATTGTATAGTTCTTTTGTGCGGGGTTCAATGCCTTTCTAGCATAGTAAATAGAATAAAGGATTTTACCTCTCCTTTGGCCTAGGATAGTACCCAAGGCCACTAGACTAGCATCATACATAACCTCAAATAGTTAAAACAAATTAGGGGAAATAATGATAGGGGAAGTCACCAATCACTCCTTTAGGCACTCAAAGGCCATAAGGCATGCATCATCAAATATAATTTTCACATCTATCTCATGAAGCTTGTATAGAGGATTTTCAATCTTTGAGAAGTCCCTCATGAAATGCTTGTAAGAACTAGCATAACCTAAAAAACTCTGAATACCTTTTATCAAGAATGGTGATGGTAACTTCTCAATCGCTTCAATCATTTCTTTATCAACCTCAATACCCCTTTTTAAGATCTTGAGCCTGAGAATAGTACCTTTTTTCATCATGAAATGGAACTTCTCTAAATTCAATACCAACTTGCATTCCTCACATCTATGGAGATCATTAGACAAATTGGCCAAGCAATCTGAAAAAGAGTCCCTAACAATGGAAAAGTTGTTCGTGAATACCTCAATAATATCCTCTGCAATGTTAGAGACTATAGAAAACATAAATCTTAAAAATATTGCGGGAGCATTATACAATTCGAACAACATCCTTTTGAATGAAAAAGTCACATAGGAGTAAGTAAAAGTTGTCTTTTATTGTCTTTGGGAGAAATAGTAATTTGATTTAGTGTCGAGTACCTATCAAGAAAATAATTCCTATCCCTGCAGCTAACTTGTCCAACATTTGATCTAAAAATGACATGGGAAAATAGTCCTTTTGATTCCACGTATTCAACCTTCTGTAGTCTATGCATATCTACCATTCAGTAATTGGTCTTATGGGAATAAGTTCATTCTTCTTATTGGGAACCACTATGACCATCCTTTTTAGGCACGCATTGAACCAGGATAACCCACTTGCTATCAACAATGGGGTAAACTACTCTAGCATTCAACGACTTAATAATTTATTTCTTCACAATCCTTCTTCATAGGAGGATTAAACCATCACTGTTGCTTAATGTTAGGAATTTACCCTGGCTCAAGCTATATTTTATCTATACAAAATAACTAGTGGATCTATACAAATCTTCTATGGTTTATCCAATGGCCTTCTTAAAACTCTGCAACACTAATAGCAATGCCTCTGCCTCTATCTCTACTAAGTTGGTTCCAATAATCACTGGTAAGGTATTGGTGCCCCCAGGAATATATATCACAAGCAAGATAAAAGGGCCTTCAATTCTAAGACAAATGGCTCCTTAATAGACGATCGATCTAAAAGAGTGGTTCTATTTTTCAAATCAAGATAAAGTTTCTTTGAAGCATAACTATAAGAACCTATACCATACAATGCTCTTACTATATCATAATATTCATCAATACCATTATTATTAAAGTATATAATCATTGTTCTAAATATCTCAACTCTATATCTCTCATCAATGGGCATAGTCACTACATACGCATCATTACTAGTAGTGTCTATCATAAACACTAACAGTATATCATTAGGCTACCACACTGATTAACATACATCAAAGATCATTTTCTCATCATTGAGCCTAAACTTTATCTATCCCGAACTCCATATACAACCAATGCCCTATTCATAACTAGGAAGGATCTTTCTAAGATGATAGGGACTTTGAAGTCCACCTTATAATAAAGAATAACAAAATTAGTTAGGAAGATAAATGATGCCACATTAACCAACTCATCACAAAGAATACCAACCGATCTATTTATAGTGTGTTCGGTTATCAACAATCTCATCGATGTCAGGTTGGGGACCCCCAACCCAACTGCTTTACAATACCAATGACATTAGATTTATGTTGGCTCAGAAGTCATATAAAGCCTGTGCAAAATTGAAGGACCCAATAGTACATAAATGGTCAAAGTTCATGGGTAGTTCTTTTTCTCAACTAATGATCTAAAAGAAACAACACTATAATGGTACATATTATCAGAGAAGTCAAAACTCACTATTTGATTCTTAGTCACCAAGTTTGTTATGAACTTCACGTAGCCTGGCATTTGATTAAATGTCAATATATGAGGGATATTGAAAAATAGTTCTGCTATATTTTGTTTTGATAATGTGCATCTAAACTTCAAGGGACCAGGTCCCTAGACGTGCAAGGTACAATACTGCTTGCACATGTAATCTACACAGTTTAGTCCTCTTGTGTAAAAGACTCACAGGTGCGAATTTGTACTGATTTGGACAGTTGGTCCAATAATTATTCACCCCTAATCATCACTCATCTATAAAAGAAAAGTGGACCTCTTCAATAAAAAGGTTTTTGCATAATTCTAGAAAGTGAAGAGACGCAGCAAAAACTTTATTTCAACAATGCTCAAGATCATAGCTATTTACGTGAACTTAAATTGAAAATTAATCTTGAAATATTACTAATTTATAATCGAAGTACTCATTCTATAAGAGTAGTGTTTCTTTAGTGGGTTCCTAGGTAGAGTTACCTAGGTTGGTAATACTTATTAGAGTTAATCGGTAGATAGGTCCTTGGAAGAGTTACTAAGATAAGCTTGTAATAGAATTGCTACAAGAAAAAAGATCCTAGAGGTAGGCTGAAATCTAGATTATAATTAGGAGGTTGATTATAGTGTAATTCTTGAAGTTCTTATGAGGGAAAGACGTGGTTTTCCCCTTCTTTGGTTTCCACATAAAAGTCGTGTTCTTATTTCCTGCACTATCTTTATTTTTCCAATACGTCATAGTTGTTTTACTATCCTATAACTTATTTTTGACTTTGAGGGACCTGGTCCTTCACTATGTGGTGCAAACCTCAAGGGTTCCTATAATTTTTTTTAGAGCTAGATCAGTCTTCATACCTAGAGTAGTCTTATTATTCTGGGAGTTTTAACAAATAAGGGGTGGAAAGAAATAAATAAGAAAGGAAAATATTCTTGACCTTGATGGCTTTAGAGTCTAACATAGGTGAAGAAAACACTGATATTGTACATTTGGCAAAACAAATTGTTAGAGCTATAAAAATGAGTGGTTAGCTTAGCAAATGAAGTGGTAAGTTCCAAGGTTGTCACTAAGATGATTGCTCCAAAGTATTCATGAAAATGGCAAAATGTATAAGAATAATCAAAATCCTAAAAATTCAAGAAGGAAAGCAGTAGTTGAGTATTCTATAAATCAAGTTGTAGTAGCATGGGCAGACCCTTCCAGTAATCTAGACAAAAATGAGAAAACTGGAGGTTGTTCTATACTAGCAGTAGAAGAAAGTCCAATTATCTATGATTCCTTGTTTACCTTCTTTGCAAAAGAAGAAGATGAAAAGGAAAAATAGGTAACACTCTTTGATATTAAGGAAAATCTAGATAACTTTACTACTAATAAGATAAAGAATCTTCCTAGTGTATTTGTAGACTCTGTGTATGAACTAACCACAAAAAAATTGTTCTAGTGGATAAAGTAGAAAGTCGAGAACATGAGTTGAGTTCTTTAACTCTCAAAATTTTTGAAACTTAAAAGTTGTTCATAAAGATAAAATTTGAAAATCTATGTTTAATGAGTAATCTGACGAGAGTAATGATGAAGATGGAAAAAGAGAAGAAATAAAATATAAGGCTTCAAGTCTATCTTGAGATAAGATTGAAGGATTCCTAAAAACACCTTATGTTTGCACTTTACAAGAATAAAAAGTTAGAAAGGGACCTGTTCTGGCTATGAGAAGAATTGAACAAGTCTCTTAAGTGGACTGCTCCTTCACAAACTCTCCCTAGTCTGACAAATCAAGTTGTTAATAATGACCATGACTAGGTTATCAAAGATAATTCCAACCTGTTGGGTGGAAAGAAACGACTGCCGATGATGATTAAAAGAAAGCTTCCAAATCTATGTACAATCATTATGAAAAAATAAGAACTCTAAAGGGAGTTCTCAAAGATGGAAGTGAAGGAAGGAATAAATTCAGATATGCTTGGTAGGAGAATGCATAGCCAAATAGATTCAAGAACTTAAATAAGATAAATAATAACTTTCTACGTAGATGAGCCAATAAGGTTTTAATCACACCATTTTTATTCTTACTGGGAACTCAAACTTAAGTGGGTTCCTAAAATCAACATGTGTTTTTGATTCAAAGGATGAAAAAAGGGATTGTATTCAGGAATAGCTTATTAATTAAAAACCTTCAAATACTAATAATACAAGGAATGGTTGTGTTCTCACTTTTAAGACACTTCAAGATGGAGGTCTCTCATTGTGAAAGTGATGCTTTCAAGGGACTTGATCCCAAAGAAACTATTTCTAGAAAAGTAAACCTTAGGCAGTAGGAGTGAAGTATAAAACTGGGACAAATTGAAACTGAGCTTGGTCAAAATGCCCTAAACTAGTAGCTGAGTCAATATCACTCCTCAAACTTGGCTATGATAAGGAGACATATATGTATAGTAATGAAGGTGGGTGATTAATCTAACTAATCTCCATACCGTTACAGGTATATACCCATGGAAAAAACTTAGAAAGAGAATAATTGAAGTTGCACAAGTACAGAAGTCATTCAAATGAAGAGGGACGTGGTCCTATCTCTCAGGTTAGTACCTATAAGATGCCAAAGTAATCACAAAATGTTATATAAAAATCCATGTATATTTCTCTTCACTAAACCGTCAAATCTCTTGTAAAATAAAAAGTCACACTTATTAGATTCAGATATGTTAGTTGAAAAAAAACATCTTTTAAATACATTGGTCATTCTTAAAAGTGTTAAATCAAACCTTTTAATCAAATGTACCTCAACTAATCCTATTCATCTTCCTAAACTAGAAATCATCCCTAAGCCAAACTAGATTATAACTCTTTCTCCAATTAAATGGATGATGTTACTACTTTCTCAAACTCTACAAGAAATCCAAAAACCGTTGTTGAGTTAGACTTCACTGAGCCATCCATTATCATAGAAGTTCATTATCAGCAAATCATGATAGACAATTCAATCCAAGGGTGAGGTCATCAATAGAAAAGGAAACTTTTTCACAAAAAAACCCAATTTTCTGTATCATCTGAAAAATCCATAGAGGCTGACTTCTGTGAAATACAAAAAAGAATTGGATTCTCCTACACAGATAGATTCAAACATCTTTGCTCATTTATTTGATGATGAAATTCTAGAGAAAATAATTGATCTTTCCTCCAGTGAGAATTGGGTAACTAAGAACCTACTATTTCTTGCTTGTGATAAGATGTAAAACTCAGTTGATAGATTAGAATAGGAATTTTGTGTTATTTCATGAAGAGGATGGGAAAAAAGATATGTTATTACCTTAAAATTAGGGGAGTGTAGAGATTAAGGATAAAGTACCTCTGAGATGGACTATGAAAACTCAGGAAAATAAAAAATAGAAGAATAAAAATACTAAAATTGCGGAGATTGATAAAGGAGATAATTTGAATTCAGGGGATAATATTGCTATCAAAATAGAAGAAACAATAATCTTACAATTGAAAAAACCAGGTGCTCTATGTTAAAGTTTTATAGCTCCGCTGTAATGTGATAGAAATATTAAGCTATCAAGAAAAGAAAAGAAGAATGACATTTCCAAAGAAAGAAGGATTAGGAACCTGAGAGCACAAAAGTTGTTGTTAAGAAGAATGTTTTATCCCAAAATTTATAAGAAACCTGAGATGATTGATCTGGTTGAATATGTCAGGAATCAAGGCTGGTTATACATTTTGTAAGAATTAAACCCCATGGTCTTCGAGAATGAGGTTGGATAATTTTACTACACTATGAAATTCTCAGCAAATGGGATAAGCTTTTCTGGACAAGTGAAAGAAAAGTCTATCTATTTAACTGAAGAAGAACTGGGAAAAATCTTAGATGTACCATCTATTAGAGTCGGTATTACTATAAAGAAACAACCCAAAACTGAGTTTATGATCAATGTCTCTAAGATGGGAGGAACACTAGGGTAGCTGTGAAAAATCAGTTCCTAAAATATGAGTTCCAACTAGTATCTAAATTCATTAAGAAAGTCCTATTACTGATATATGGGAAAGAGACCATTACATGTATAGATGATATTTTCTTGATAAAATGGCTAATAAATATTTAATTGAGTAGTCTAACTGCTCTTATGATTGACACATGAAGAAAGTAATTCCTAAGAAAGATAAGAGATATGGAATTACCTATGGGTACTTGATGAAGAGGATCTTCAAATATTTTTTGTGAGTGGAAGTAGAGTAACACTTGTAATATCCAAACAAACGATCAACCTAATAACCCTTGTAGAGAATATATGTATTAAAGTCAAAGTTTGTTCTGTGTCTTAAGTATCTTAGTTGTTAGCTATTAAAAAAAGTTGGGAAAGAAAATGGAGGAGTTAAGGATTATGTTGGGTGCCAAAGATACTGAGATAGTGCATTTGATGTCATAGATTTGGAGGTTGTCTTCTGAGGGACCAGGTACTACTATTAAATATGTAGCTGAAAATGCAAAACTCTAGGCACAAGTGGCATAACTGACTAGTAATTTTCAAGGATTGAATGCTGATGGAAAAATCCTTATCAAACAGTTGTTTAATGGTCACAATGCATTAAATTTAAGAATGGAGATATTGCTTAAGTCCCTTTCCCTGAAACCTCCCTCTACCTAAGTTAAATTATCCAGTCCTCAAATGAATCCAGTGTCAGTTTCATCTTTTGTTCCTTGTATTAGCTCTTGAACATAAATATTTTATGTATTACATTGGTATTATTGTATGGATGCTAACTTCTTTTTATAAGTGAATGAATTTTTCTTTTGAACCTCATTTTTCTCCTTTATTTTGAAGTTATTCTTCATGTTAGTGTTTCCTTAGGAGCCATGAGTTAATTAGTATGTACTTATCTTTACTTAAGGTTTACTGTTATTCCTTTTCAATGATGCAATAAGAGGGACTACTGACTTCATGAGCAAGGATCGGGTATGTGTGATGAGCATGATGTCTGATATGAAAGGACTAGGTACCATGTAATTATGATATTAGGATTAAGTGGCATATTGATAGAGGTAAGTATATGATATGTTGAATGGATGGAGTAATGTTGACAGGGGAAAGTATGCAAATGCACTAAATATCGGTGCAAGATAAAAGGGGAAGAAATCAAAGGTTCTTTCTATGAAAAACAACAAGAGACCAGGTCCCTATATTGCATAATAATGGAGGAAACATGATGATAGGGTTAACATTCATCTTTAGATGGTAATCACTTTGATTAAATGTGATGAATGTTAACTCATACCAAAATTGTATGGTTTGGTTTGTAATCATCAAAAAAAGCAAAAATTTCTATATGTAGTTTTGATTATGAGCAGCTAAACTGTAAGGGACCAGGTCTCTGGATGTGCTAGGTACAGTACCGCTTGCACACATAATTTGCACAATTTTATCAACTTGTGAAACAAACTTACAGGTGCTAATCTATACTAATTGGGAAAGCTAGTCGAATGATTTTTCAACCCTAATCATCATTCAACTATAAAAGAAAAGACACACCTCTTCACTAAATATATTTTTGAATAATTCTAAAGAGTAAAGAAAGGTAGCAAAACCCCATTTTAACACTGCTCAAGATCATAGCTATTTATGTGAACTTAAATTGAAAATTGATCTTGAATGATTAGTGATTTGTAATCGAAATACTAATTCTATAAGAGTAGTGTTTCTTTTGTGAGTCCTTAGGTAGAGTTACCTAAGTTGGTAAGACTGTTAAGAGTTAATAGGTAGAGAGTTCCTTGGTAGAGTTACTAAGATAAGCTTGTAATAGAGTTCGATAAGAAAAAAGGAGCCTAAAGATAGGATGAAATATAGATTATAACTTGGAGGTTCTTATGAGGGTAAGCCATGGTTTTTCCCTTCTTAGGTTTCGATGTAAAAATCCTATGTTCTTACTTTTCTACACTATCTTTGTTTCTCCAGCACCTCATAAATGCTTTACTATTCTATCACTGGTTTTTGACATTGAGGGACCTGGTGCCTCACTGTGTGGTGCAACCCCCAAGGGTTCCTACATGTTCCTTCAACATCAACAGAAACTTTTGATATTTCCCTTCCTCTTGCTTCTTTCTCAATCTCTATGGGAAAGAAGGGGTAGGTCGTGGAATTGTCTTCAATACTGTGTCATTAAAATTATGATAATTGTCTAAACTACACCTCCAATTTCATAATAAAGAGGTTGTATTCAATATAGTAACCCAAATCAGGTTGGGGTCATACACACAGGTACTATAAGAATCGTATCTCTATCTCTCTTTTGCTAGAAAAAATAGGCAAGTGCAAAAGGTAAATGCAGGTTTTGTAGTATCAAGTAAATCTAAGTGACAAAATGCAGACTTTGATTGAAATCAATAAGAGACAAACACTAGGATATTGTTCCCCCTGGCATTTCAAATACGTTGGTTTATCGTGCTCAGTTTAACCATCACAGAACCTTGCATGCAGAATGTAATAAACTATGAACCATCAACTATCTAGTGGTATTATTAATGGATTTTACACTTGTCCTTTTGAGTCTCAAGATGTCGCATTACAAACCCTTATCCTAGATCCCAGTTAACTATCACCTTGTAGGTCTAATGTTATTAGATAGAACCTAATCTCCTTAAGAAGACTATACTAGCAAGCTTATTTCAACAATTACCTCCAAATTACTGTTGTTAATATCTTTTCGTAATATCTACTCCCCTTGTGAAGTAAATAAAAATATCTAGGGGGATCTAATGTTTGCAACCACTAAGAAAAATATTAAACTAAAGATAATACGATACATGCATGGGTACTATTTAGAATATTTTAGTAGTTCACCTACTTCATCAATTTGCTAGGGTTCCCACAACCCTAGCGAAGGAATTTAGCCACTCATTATTGTGAAACAACTAATGGGTTCCATGATTGAAAGTAATAAAGTAATATCACAAAAAGCAATGATCAAAACCCAAAGTCTAAAACTGAATTATCAACCAAAATTGCCAATACAAGAATTCAAGAGATCACAATATGTCAAAGAATGTAAAAAGATATTAGAGTGTGTAACCTCTGCTAAAAACACACAAAAAGGGTATTTTAGTAACCCACGAAACCCTAAAAATTAAAGCCCGAATGAAAATAGAAAAATGGAGTCAGTATCAACTTAGCTAGGCCATATACAGGCTATGTACAACATATGGTAGACCCAGACAAGCGCTAAAAAACTTTTCCATCTCCTGCAACTCTTTGGATCTTCAACTCTGACACATTCCTTCGCGACATACGAATCGTATGAGATACATACGATTGTATGTGTCCTTAGTAAGTGGTAGACTCTTAGAATTCCTACCACTAACCCTATGGACTTCAATTTCTAGTACATACTTTCTCACATATGCCCCGTAAGTGCCACATCCACCCAAAAATGCCCAATAAGTAGACAAAAAATTCATTTTCTTGTTTTTTTTTCATTTCGCATCCAAAACCTAATTTATTGTAGAACATATGCAAAACATATTATATCCAACAAACAACATAAGAAACTTGCATATTTTCATGGTTATAAGCATCAAAACTGATATAAATTCATAGCACATCAACACCTTCAACTTAGAACATTTGCATGTCCACAGGTAACAAAAAATAACAACAAAACACAACTCTTAACTAGGAGAATCGAAGGCATCAAAGGTTATAAATCAATATTTTAGGTTCAAACTCATTATCCCTTCCTCTATCACAAGTGATAACCAACTGTGCATATACATGAAGCATACTAGTATGACACCATGGAATCAAGTTATGGAAATGACATTAGCAACAGACTACCCTATATATATACAAGTTATACTTAACCAAACAAGTATGTAATTAGCAAAACAAACCATGTTCCTCACATCAAAGAAATTCCTCTCAGTCATATATGAAATTAATAATGTCAATGAAGGGATGGTTAAGAGACACTAACACTTAGAAAAGAAGTTCCAATCAATGCATGTCAAATACCATAGGCTTTCCCTTATTTTCTATGCCTAAGTTTTCAAATAGTCAAGTAAGGATCACAATAAGGCTTTTCTCAACTTGTAATGTAGTCTTGGGTGTTGTTATCGAACATATGGATATCAAGTGACTATGCCTCCTTGCACTACACTAAATTTAGGGTCTTACTTATCAACAAATTTTTCTTTTTCTTTTTGTCTTTATTTCTCCCTTTTTATTTAAAAGAACATAGGTTGTGTGTGGTTTTCATATTCTTTATTTTTCAAATTTCACACAGTTTTCTTTATCTTTTATTTTCCTTTTTATTTTTGTTTTCCTTTTACTACCGCGCACTACCCTACTTTCGTTTTCAGTTATTCTTCCTTTCTTCATACCCACTATACATTATACACTCCTATGGTAGCCACCCTCAACATAGGAAATTTACCTGAGTTGAGGTGAGTAATGTCCAAGGAGGAACAGGTAAATAGGTTAATTATTACACAGAAGGGAAGGTGAAAGGTGAAAACAAAGAAATAGGCTAAAAGGCTCAAAATAGGAATCAAGGGAAACAACTTCACACTGGGAAGGTCATTAAGTCTACACATGGATTTACATTAAAAATGGCCTATGATCCTTTCAAAATCAACTATCCTATAACCTAGGAAATAAAACCTTGGAAAGTTCTATATTTAACACACAAGGGGAACTAGGTAGTATCTCATACACACTTGGTTTAAGACTATATCACAAAGATGCACCACCTATCCAGTTCATGCAATTGTTAGCTATAGTTATCATGTCATTAATTATAATGCCATAAAAGGATCCACAAAGGTCACACATATATACACCACACAGTTAAAAAACAAATTTTTGAGGGATATCATTTTTCTCAAAAATCAAAATCAAAACATATTAACTGCCCTAAATACTTAAAATCACCTAGCTAGTTACATAACAAGAAAAATCACAACATGAAACAAAAAGCATCAAGTAAAAAACATAAACCTAGACAAGCTAGTTTTGCAACCATACAGTGGCCGATAAGAAAAGAAGCACGTCTATAAAAACCCATAATAGTTACGGTTTTCCCCACCCTAACTAAAAGAAATATGCACTTCCCCTAATGAGTAAAGACAAAGTAAAACTAGGGAAAGAGAGAATATACTTGGGATACATTAAGCGTCCATGTCATCATCGACCAAATGTAGAGGTATATCTATTTGCGGAGGCGATGGTGGTTAAAGTTCACTACTAGAAAATGCACCCGTTACTATCTCGCCATGCCTTATAAAGTCAAAAGATACAGTTTTTTGTGAATCATAGGTGTCCTATTTTAGGGCCTAATTATATGGCATGTTTGGATCCTGCAACTCACTCTCCCAACCTCTTTTGGTCCTGACCATAGGGACCGATGCATCATCCTTCAAAAATAAGTTATAGGGCCTAGGCCCCCTCAAAGGTACAAAATGAACTACTAGGGGTATGATAGGTGTGATTACTATCATATAGCTCTCTGTGAAAGAGCGTACCTGTTCTCTTAAAGTGTTAATCTCCACTCTAATGCCTCCTTTATTCAGTGTCTCAATTGTAGTGAACCTATCTTCCATATATCTCTCAAAAGCATCAATTTATGAATGTAACTCAGCACATAAATGTGAGTAGTCCTGAAATATACACTGAATGGCTCTAGGGTAGAAGTCGGGATGATGTTGATGTCATTGGGGTCCCCTCACCCTGTGTATTAGCCTCAGAAGCCTCTCTCTGCTCCCTTATCTTAAAATTTATACTATCTCACACATCTGTTTTGGCATATCACTAGGCTCAGTGAAAAATGATGGGCGCTTAATCTTGGCCTGAGGTACTATAGTAAGCACATAAGGTCTACTAGGAAGGACCGGATATGCAAGATCCACTACTAAAAAAATACCAAAGAGAGATTAACAAAAGCAATGGCCAACATCTTTTTTTTGGGCAAAATCGATGAAAATCTGTCGCTTTTTTCCATCTAAAAAAGAGGCGTTATTTTTTGAAAACAATGTCCTACGTCGCTTAATTATGATGGACAGTGTCACTTTTAGAAAAAAAATAGTTATTTTTGAAAAAAGCGATGTTGTGCATCACTTTTTGTTCAACACATGATGAACAAAAAACGACGATATGCATCGTTTTTTAAAAAAAAAAAATTCAGAAAAATTGATACTGTCCGTCGTAATTTGAGAAAAATTAAATATATTTTTAAAAAAATAACGACGTTGGTCTTCGCTTTTTGTTCTTTATAATGAATAAAAATGACACTGGTCGTTGCTTTTAGTGCTTCATAATGAAAAAAAAGCGATGGTCGTCATTGCTTTTTGTTCTTCATAATAAATAAAAAAGCGACGTTGGTCATCGCTTTTTGTTCTTCATAATGAATAAAGAAGCGACGGTCGTCGTCGCTTTTCTGTAGTTTTTTAATGCAGAAATATGCATTTTCTGCATTCCACCTGCTAAATAAAAATGCACTTCAATATATATATCTCTCATGCAACACATTCTTAAAATAATCATACAACACACTACATCAACAAATCATTTAAGCAATTCAAATCAACAACACTTAAACAATGAATCCAACAACATTTAAACTACTTAAACACTCCTAATTATTTTTCACTAATAAAATGCTAAGTTCAAAAATATCTAAAAATTATCTAAAAGTTAATTCCAACAACACAACACTAAGAAGTAGCCCCAACAAACTCCTCATCAATCTTTGTTTCCTCTTCGCTACTTGAATTAGGCGCAATGGCCTGTGTCAAGGCACGACTAAGATGTACAATCTGATATGACATAGCAGCATATCTATCAAAAATTTTAGAAATGGCCTAATCGTGCTTTGCCAACCAAAAACACATTGTCTAAAAATTAATTAACTAGTGCTATATGATTTTATATATATATATATATATATATATATATTAAAGTTAACTAAATAATAATTAAATCTAATATACCTTAAACTCTAGAAACATGGATTGTTTAGAGACTATTGGAATGTCCCACCACTCGTACCAAGGATATGTAAAAATTCTCATAACGCTCTCCCTTACAGCCTCACTAACTTCTTTTGACGCGGGATACCACCTGTAAATAACATAATAAGTATGTAAGCTTGAATATTTTATTAACGAAAAAAATAAATCTATCAATTGAAAAATAAACTTACGAAGATCCATCAGGCAAGATAAACACTCTACCAAGCATGTCCGTATCTCCAGAAATTAGACCATTCAAATCTGCATCAATATCTTCTTCTACAGGACGAGGTGCACCAATTTCAAGTCATGACTTCACATTTTCAAATGATTCCACTTTACTAATTTCAAAACACAAGTTCATCTTTCAAGTAACTACACTAAACCATTTTCAAGTCACTAATTCACTTCTCAAGTATCTACACTTGATTAATTTGAAGTCACTAGTACACATTTCAAAACACCATACTTAACCATTTCCAAATCTCTAATCCACTTCTCAAGTGACTAAACATTACTATTTTCAAGTCATGAATTCACATTTCAAGTATCAACACTAAACAAATTTCAAGTCATGAATTCACATTTTCAAGTGATCATACTTTACAAATTTCAAAACACAAAAGTTCACCTTTCAAGAACTATACTAAACCATTTTTAAGTAGCTAATCCACTTTTCAAGTGACTAGTACACATTTCAAAACACTACACACAATCATTTTCAACTCTCTAATTCACTTCTCAAGTGACTAAACTTAACCAACTTCAAGTCATGAATTCATATTTCAAGTATCAACACTAAACTAATTTCAAGTCAAGAATTCACATTTTCAAGTAATTACACTTTACAAATTTCAAAACACAAGTTCACCTTTCAAGAACTACACTAAACCATTTTCAAGTCGCTAATCCATTTTTCAAGTGACTAGTACACATTTTAAACACTACACTTAACCATTTTAAACTCTATAATTCACTTATCAAGTGACTACACATAACCATTTTCAAGTCATGAATTCACATTTCAAGTATCAACAATAAACCAATTTCAAGTCAGGAATTCATATTTCCAAGTGATTACACTTTACAAATTTCAAAACACAAGTTCACCTTTCAAGAACTACATTAAACCATTTTCAACTCTCTAATCCATTTCTCTAGTGACTAAACTTAACCATTTTCAAGTCAAAAATTCACATTTAAAGTATCCACACTAAACCAATTTCAAGTCGTGAATTCACATTTTCAAGTAATTACACTATACAAATTTTAAAACACAAGTTCACCTTTCAAGAACTACACTAAACCATTTTCATGTCGCTAATCAACTTTTCAAGTGACTAGCACACATGTTTCAACTCTCTAATTCGCTTCTCAAGTGACTAAACTTAACCATTTTCAAGTCATGAATTCACATTTCAAGTATCCACACTAAACCAATTTCAAGTCATGAATTCACATTTTCAAGCTATTACACTATACAAATTTCAAAACACAAGTTCACCTTTCAAGAACTATACTAAACCATTTTCAAGTCACTAATCAACTTTTCAAGTGACTAAACATAACCATTTTCAAGTCATGAATTCCCATTTACAAGTATCAACATTAAACCAATTTCAAGTCAAGAATTCACATTTTCAAGTGATTACACTTTATAATTTTCAAAACTCAAGTTCACCTTTTAAGAACTACACTAAGCCATTTTCAAGTTGCTAATCCACTTTTCAAGTGACAAGTACATATTTCAAAACACTACACTTAACCATTTTTAACTCTCTAATTCACCTCTAAAGTGACTAAACTTAACCATTTTCAAGTCATAAATTCACATTTAAAGTATCCACACTAAACCAATTTCAAGTCATGAATTCACATTTTCAAGCGATTACACTATACAAATTTTAAAACACAAGTTCACCTTTCAAGAACTACACTAAACCATTTTCAAGTCACCGATCAACTTTTCAAGTGACTAGTACACATTTCAAAACACTACACTTTATCATTTTCAACTCTATAATTCACTTCTCAAGTGATAAACTTAACCATTTTGAAGTCATGAATTCACATTTCAAGTATCATCACTAAACCAATTTCAAGTCATGAATTCACATTTTCAAGTGATTACACATAAATATATATAAATACGCTTCAAATAGCGTTATAACAAATATGTTACTCAACTAATAATACACGAGGCTCCACTTATCCTTATAGTTAAATTCTACGTACAATCAACGCTATAACTTACCTAATATTTTACCTCTGAATGTTGTATTCATATAGAATAAAGGGGCATCTGCTAAAATTACAGAACAATCAATTTCAAAATGGCCAAATTATGTATTGTAAAACAACTGCTTCAATTAACAACCAAGAAAATAAGAATTTTAAAATTAAAAGTAGCACATAGACAAACACAAATGATAGAGAATCAAACAAATAAATCAATCATTTTTTGTTAATTTTGAATTCAAAATCTGTCAAAGAAAAGGGAAAAAAGGCAGAATATAATTAAAATTAAACATAGATATTAAAATATTTGGTCAAACCTACGATGGGTTGAAGGCTGTGGTAGTGGGGCTGCCGATGCTGGTTCGTTGTTCTGCGGTGGCAGATCTCGCCGGAGAAGGAGAAATTGAGGCGGCAATAATTTCGGAGAGGGCCATTGTTGGCTCGTCGGTTGGTCGTTGGTGAGGCCAGTTGGAGAGGTGGAGTGGAGGACAAAGACGAAAGGGAGATCAGAGAGAAGGATCCCCGATCAATCGGTAGGCATCTCCGGTGATAGAAACCATGGTAGATTTAGAGAGAAGGGAGAGAGTATAAAGAGAGAAAGAGTAAAGGAGGGGTGGAGGCTATTTTTGGAAAATTATTTTTAGGGTTTCTTTGGTCTTAAAAGAAAAGAAAGGGATCCTTTGATCTCAACCGTCAATTTAGTTTTGATCGACAGATGAGATTTAAGGTTTGAATAATTGATCAAAATTTAAATATAATTTAAAAATGAGTCACCAAATTGACTTTGATTGTAATAAAAGGACTAAAATTATAATGACTTGAGAAAACATTTAGGATAAAACATAAATAACTTAGGCAAAGATTTCAATTTAGGCTATTATTAAAAAAATATTAGGGATAATAAATAAATAAAAATAACAATAACAAATACTAATACCAATAATAATAATAATAAATAATAAAGAATACAAATTAACTATAATTGTAGTATTGGGAGGTTAAAATTTAAAGATTGAGAATTTGATCAAAATTTGCATAAATTTTCAATTAAGTCATAAATTGACTATAACTGTAGTATCAGGAGGTCAAAATAATATGGCATCAATATCAAAATAAACTAAGCATGTAAAAATTAATGGTATATAAAATTATTGATAGTAGTAAAAATAAAGACAATGCATTTGTAAATTGTGAGTGTGCACATTTATGTAAAAATAAATAAATATAAATAAAAATTATGTAAAATGTCTAATTTGAATTAATAAATTATGAAAAATGATAATTTAATAAATGTGAAAATGATGAGAAAAATAGTAAGACGTTGATATTAAAATAAACTAAGAATGTAAGAATTAATATTATGTAAAATTACTATATAAAATAGCAGCCTGAGAAGGGTATCGTGAGGTCAAAATTGAGTATCAACAGAATTAAACCGATTTAGTCCTACAAATTAGGTCTGTAGAGGGTACATACATGGACCTTCTCGAAAACCTATTCAAGCTTGAAGATTCTTGTAAAATAAAACACATCATGTAATTAGTTGCTACTATTTCTATTTTATGCATATTTTCCTATTAGTTAAATCGAAAACCGAACCGTTAAGGACTAAAAATCGATAAAAAATATCCTATTGATTTGATTATTGGTTTAACTTATTTAAAACTCGATAACCGATAAACCAAATCGATAATATTTAAAACCAAATTGAATGGACAGATGCACACCCTTAATTTCAATAAAAACATATAGAGTAAATTGATTTTAATATTGACCGTTGATCAAATATGATGAATGGTTGAGATAAAGATTTCGGAGATGAGTCGAATTGGGATTAGAAATTGGGATAAAAAATATTGAAATGGAGATTTCGATTACGTTAATACAATGTATTAATATGATGAATTATCGGTTAAATGGCTTCATTATTATAACTTCAATAATGTATTATTACCTCGATCATATGATTTTAACGTATTATTCAAAATATTTGGATATATAGATTCAATTAACTAGCTTTTAACAATATACATCACATACACGAGTATATTACCACATAATACAACATTTTTTATTTCTACTCTGATGAATTATCGTTTAATTTATCTTACATTATTATATTATAATTTTAAAAATATATTATTACCTTGACCAATCGATCATATGACATCAATCTATACAATATATATAGTTGATTGACTATAAATTTCACAATATGTACTAGATACATCCCATACACATGTATATTACCTCGTAATATAACGTTTTGTATGTATATAATGATAAATCATCATTTAGTTTAACCTATATTATTATATTATTACTTCAACAGTATATTTTTTTGATCAATTGATCGTATGCTATCAATGTATTCAATTATAATTTTTTAATATAAAAATTATTTATTTAATAGTAAATTAAAAATAAAATATCGAAGGACAGTGTCGTTTTAATAAAGTTAATTTTTATTTAGTTTAAACAAAACCGATACTATCCATCGCTTTTTGAAAAAAAAAATTAAAATATTTACAAATTGCAACAGACGACATCGCTTTTCTAGAATTAATATTTTAAAAAATAAAAACTATAGCAATGTGGTCCGTCGAATTTAATAAAAATAATTTAAAAAAAAGTAAATTCTAAAAGCGACAGACAACGTCGCTTTTAAAAAAACTAATTTTTATTTAGTTTTATAAAAAGCGACGATGTTCATTGTTTTTTCAAAAAATAAAGAAAGATTAAAAATAATTATGAATTACGACGGACAACGTCACTTTTCTAGAATTAATATTTCTAAAAAATAAAAATTATAGTGACGTTGTCCGTCGCTTTTAATAAAAATAAACAAAAATAAAAATTAAATTTAAAAAGCGACGGACAACGTCTCTTTTTAACAAATTAATTTTTATTTAATTTTAACAAAAGTGACGTTGTCCGTCGCTTTTTGTAAAAAATAAAAAAAATTAAAAATAATTACAAATTGCTATGAATAACGTCGATTTTCTATAATTAATATTTTAAAAAATAAAAATTATAGCAACATTGTTCGTTGCTTTTAATAAAATAAACAAAAACAAAAATCAAATTTAAAAATTGACGAACTACGTCGCTTTTGAAAAAATAATAATTATTATTTTTTAATAAATTACAACGCTACCCATCGCTTTTATAAAAAAAATTATAAATTATTTTTTAATTATTTGGCACAAAATCTATGAAAAAAAGCGACGGATATTAAGACATTGGTCATCGCTTTTAATGAAAAAATAATAAAGATTAAAATTAAACTAAAAAAGCGAAGGCCAACGTCATTTTTCTTATTGCTTTTTAAAGCGACATAGTCCGTCGCTTTTTGGCCATTTTTAAGTAGTGATCCTTCATCCCATTCATTTGTGTAGTAGCTGTCACCTATACTCTCTTATCCACACCCGATATCTCTAGTACACCAACATCATCATGCAATTTCTGAATAAGAAAAGGGAATGGCAGAATGATGATCTCCCCAAAGTATCTCTCATGAATATCATGCCAAATAATGGATGTAAAGTCAATGTCATACCCGACCATCATGCTATGAAATAGAGAGGCTCCCTTTCAAGTCAATACACTATCCAAAGCCATCAGACATAATCTTTAATTATGAGAAACCACCAAAACATAGCTACAAATGTCAGTGTTGCCTTCTTTATCATATCATGCCCCTCGATCCAAGAGGTCTCATAGACCAAAGGTATAATGTAGCCGGCGATCCACCTCGCCATATCAATTATCTCCTATTTATTCTTATTATCCTCATAATATGTAAATCTTCTGCATCTCTCAATCTATAGTCATACACTACTATGGAAGATGGCACAGCTTAGTTCTGTCCAAATAGAACTAGGCAGATTACCACCATAGAAATATCAACCCTAACCCCTCTCATAGGGTTTGCTCAATCTATGGTTAGTCAGTATGCCTCGAAAGACCTCTAAATATGGGTGTAGATAGAGATACTATTCCATGAAATGATTCATAGTGTTCCTGCCCACAATCGAGCTATAAAAACCGAGTGGTCTAGTCATCCACTCCAATTGATCATTTCAAAGCCATCCCATAACTGAGGTGTATTGCTTAACCCAGATAGCTCAATGGTGTTGTCCTTATAGATGACCCTCTTTAGTTGGATGGTTTTCAAAATATGGTTGTCTTAATCAAATATCGTCTAAAGTCCCTCCATACACTATCTTGGGTTTACCACTTCAATATGTACCTACAAGACATATGTAGGGAAGGATCTCTATCCCTGCTGTGTTGGTGCCTCTTAATCTTTTATTGGCACCTGATAGGAAGATTGACTCATGCCCTACTAAAATTGGGTTACACCTGATGGCTGCACATGAACTTCAATACCTTCTTAGGACTGCGTAGTGCCAATGACTCCTCCTAAAGTGTAGCATCAGAATAATCTTATGAACCCTCCTCATATTGGGGGTCTTGTGTATAAACCTATGGAATTGGATATGACTCTGCCTCATCCTCATCATGAACAACATCACCTGATGGAGGAGAGTGTGGGGGTGATCTCCTATCCACCTTCATCTTCATCAAAGCTAGAGCTACCTGGGCAGCTTGGACAACCTGAATGGCCTTAGTTTGAGTCCTAGTCCAAGTAATGGCTAGCCTTCTACCCTACTGTGAGTCATCTGGATATGGCATACCTTTGGTGTCAAAAATATTAGTCTAAGATTCCTTAGGCATATGGCCCCTAGTCACTCGGCATTTCACCACGGTTGCACTTGCTCTAAGATTTGTAGTAGGGTACTCATCCATTGATCCACTGGGATCAGGGGACTAGTTTCATATCTTTGATGAAGCAACATTCTTCTTTGCAACTTTTGGACCTATGTGTACCTGAAAAACCAAGCGTCAGTTTATAACAGAGAATAAGGGATTTTAAAATTTGAAAAAAGTCTAAAAATTTGATAACTTCAAATTTCCTTCAATTTTCACATCCCTACACTTGAATTCAGTCCCAACGAGTCCAATGTGCATACATACATCAAGAATTATGTTTATTAATACAACTAACATGCCAATATTTTAGTATTCCTGTACTTTTTCAAATACCACTTCAGTTTATTGTATAATTTTAGGCTTTAATTAAAGCACTACTCCCTACATTATGATTTTAGAATAGTTCAAGTCTCCTAACTAACAACTTTGTTAGTGAAAACATATATTGCATGAAACTAAACTCACCAACTACATAGTTTCAATTTTAACATAGAGTACTATGAGTAGGAGCCAAGAATATTAACTTTTAGATGAAAAACCAAAACTGTATTAAAAATAAGTGAAGTAAACTTGAAGTTGGAACGCATGTACAACACTTTTTGACAAGTTGGTACCCTGCACAAGTGCTATTTTGACCTTTTTTTTAAGTGTGGGAAAATATTACACTTTGAGAGGGAAATTTTGATTTTAAGAGAAAAGATGAATGTTGAGGATATGGTGAGTTAAAAAGAAGTATAAGATTTCTTAAATAGCAAGGTGGCAGGTTTAGGGTTCATTTAAGCATGGGTGCCCAAAATTTTAAATAAAATTTAGGCCCCCAACCTACCAACTTATGGGTGACACATATTAGATGTATGTGGTACATACGGTCCATATGTGCTGACTGTATGTCGGCCAAAATTTTTGACCCACTTTACTGATCTCTGGACTTTGCATTCTAATACATACTCTGCAATTTATGGGTTGGTAACTTGTATTAACAACACTGTAAGTTAGATTTTGTGTCAAAGTCAATTATTTCCCATTAATATCCTCAAAATTTCATCATTTTAGTTATCACACAACTTTACCTGGACTGAGTGGTACTAGTGACCTTATGTGTTGGTCACATAGTCCACTTACATGGAAGATTATGAGAGTTGAAATTTCACTACATTCTAGGTCAGTACATAAGCTATAAACCAAAAAAAATTAAAACAAACAAAGTGAACACTAAAATAGTGGGTTGCCTCCTACCAAACACTTGATTTAACGTCACGGCATGATGTGATAGTGTTAGATAATCAGACTTCACCAACAATCCCATGGATTGCCTCTCACGCAGTGCTTAATTTAACATCATTGCACGACGTAGGTTTCTTAACTACTAATAATTCATCAAGATACCCAAAAGAGTACGCTCTTGGGTCATCAGTACAATCAATGGCCAATACCACTCTCATGTTACTTGGTTGTTTCATTGTTCTTCAGACATTGAATTTGACTTCTTCTTTGTGGACCTTAAACTCGAGTTAATGCTTGTCCAAGTCAACCATTGCTCTACTGTTACGAACCGAACCAGGGCCTGGCCGTGATGGGTATCCCTAGTCCCACGTGGACCAGAGATCACCCCCTTCACCTAACCTAGCCAATACAACAACCTTAAAGTTTGATAAATTCCAAACACGTTACATGATACAAGTTTAATTATGTAAAGACATCAAAGTGTAAACAAAAAAAATTCTAACGGGTATCGTCATCAATTCCATTACAAATACCAATTTTGATACCACTACTGACACCGGCCTATACCAACAGTAGTCTGATAAAGCCTCTAATCAAATTCAAAGAGTATCCGATCGAGACATTCTCCTGCCATAGACAAAACCAACTCTAAAAAAGTCTGAAACATAGTATATAAAGACTATGAAATAAGGCCTTCAAAAGTATGGAAGCTCACAACTTCCATGTCAGCTCACAAACCAACTCAAACACCTGATCACTATACAGGTAAGGTAGAAAAAGCTTCTTTCCTGCATGCATGGGGATATAACGTTCGAAGATGATTAGCATTTGGAATGCTAGCATGTAAATCAACGATTGAGGAATAAATAATTCGAACATTCACAACCAAGTCAAATCATAATATGTAATCACATGTATACATATATATAGTTTTGGAATGGGGAGCAAGGCTTAGCACGAACTTTTCAAACCTTAACCTGGACTATGTACAGAAATTATCATATAACAAGGCACCCACTTGCCATATGGGCCCAGCTCTCCCCTAGTTAAAAGCGCCTCAGTGCACATAGTTGCACAATCTAGAGAACATCTATAACCGTATATGCCATTATGGGGGACTCAAACCTCCCAACCTAATCAAAGGGACCTAAGAACCAATGTATACAATATGGGGGACTCAAACCTCAAATTCATATATCCATTCGGGGGACTTGAACCTCCCAATCATATAGACACCCAAACCAGCTAGCACAATTTCCAGTGTTAGTTTTTATGACTCTACCTTCACGGTCCGGCAACACATCTCACTTTAAAGCCTAATTAAAAAAATTCTTTACATACATGCACAATCATTAATCCAATCACTTACCAAATGAATCACGTTGGTATCATCGTACCAACCCCACTTGCAAGCATATAACATGCCATAATCTTTATTAGTCAACTTTGTGACTCGAGCCCATTGTCTAAACAGAGACATCAATTTAATGCAACAATTAGGGACTACAACACATTTAGTCTATTAAACCACCTAGGTTTGATTTAAATAAATTTATGTCCATCAAGAACTTCATAAACTTCTTACCAATCATCAATAAGAATAGGTCAATGACATAGTTCAAAAACAATTCATATGTTACAAGATTCTTCACATTGACATTTTCATAAACAAATTGAGGTCATACCATAGTTAAACCATTATTCAACCCAACAACCATCAAGTATAGGTCAAAACATGAACCATTAATTAAAACACAATTCCCATACACTCACATGTTCAAAACCATTATTGAAACATGTATAATCATAATTTGAAACATGAGAAAACAATACTTAAGATTATGCATCCAAATCCTCAACCTTGGCTTTCAAAACCACCATTAATGAACCATAAACAATGTTTAAAGCACATGATTCTTGTGATTAAAAATTAATAAAGAGTCACTTGCTTAAGTTTGTAATATTCATGGATAGATTTTGATCATTAATCCTCTAGATGACCAACTTTAAAAAACCCTAGCCCAATCTTCCAGAGTGGTTTTTATAGAGTGTTTTGATCTTCTAAAGTGAAATAAAAGGCCAAAATATGTTATAAGACACGGGTTATTAAGGTATTGCACTGGGAAATGTCCAAAATAGCCTCAACAAAAATCTCTAAGAAGAATGCAGGAGGATATGGTTGGACCCCTCAACTCGTATCCGCAATATAGGATTGGTACCCTCACTTGTAACTTGATCAAAAAGTTGGACTCCATATTATTTCCAATATACGACTCCTTAGCCTAACTTTTATAATCCCCATAAGACTAGTATCCTTCATGTCATACTATAAGAAGAAAATCAAAGGCTAGACATTGGATAACATATGATTGGGCACTATACTTCTTGTATCATGAATATATGATTCGTATGTTGTCTTCTCATACCTTGAATAAAAGTTGGCCAGTAAAAAACTGACCGACATACAAAAAGGGTCCCAGACTCGTAACCATACCATATGAGCAATAGTGCAAGTCGTATGATTATCAGAAAGTTCAAGACTCAAGAAATTTGGCAAAAGCCAAAGTTTAGGGTATTTTAGTCTCCTCCCTTAGGATCATTCATCCTCAAATGATGGGACAAGGAAATACAAGCACAATTTAACCTCAAACGGCTTTACTATCTTTAAGATAGAAAAAATACCAAGGAATTCATAATCTATCACAAAAAATATAGGAAATAAGATATGATGAACAACACATACCTCAAGCATGATTTTTCGGAATTAGAAATAAGAACAGATACTTGGACTTTATGTCCTCCTAGGCTTCCCAAGTAGCTTCCTCAAACTTCTTTTTCTAACATAGAACCTTCACTGAAGCCACATCTTTCATTTGTATTTGACAAACTTTCCGATACAAGATCCTTATTGAGACCTCCTCAAAGGACAAAGAATCAGAAATACCATTCGTATCCTAGGGAGAATGAAACGAAGGATCACCCATAAATTTCCGCAACATGAACACATGGAATACCTAATGAATAGAACTCATGCTAGAAAACAATTCCAACTCTTAAACAATATTACCTACCCTTCTTAAAATCAAGAATTGTCCAACGTACCAGGGATTGAGCTTCCCATTCTTTCCAAATCGCATTACTCCCTTCATGGGAGACACCTTAAAGAACACCCAATCTCCAACCTCAAACTTCAAGTCCTTTTGCCTTATGTCTGCATTGTACTTTTGGGAACTTTGGGTGGTCTTAAGACTATTGTGAATTACTTTTACCTTCTCCACAGCTTGGTAAACCAAATCCAAGCGAAACATCTGCACTTCACCAACTTCGGACCACCTAGTAGGAAACCTACACATCCAATAATACAATGCCTTAAATGAGGCAATGACAATGCTAGAATGGTAACTATTGTTATCATTCAATTAATAAAAAATGGTCAAATAAACTACCACTATAGTAAATCACACAGGCTCGCAACATATTTTCAAAAGTCTTAATAGTTATTTTAGCTTGCCCATCTAACTGTGGGTGAAAATCCATACTATGACTTACTTTAGTCACCAAACCACATTGAAATGAGCACCAAAAATATAATGAGAACTGAGTAAAACAATTCAAAATGATAGAGACAGGCGTACCATGCAACTTTACCACTTCCCAAAGGAATAATTTTGCATAATCCTTGGAAGAATAATTAGTCCTCCATGGCAAAAAGTGAGCAGACTTAGTCATTCTATCCATGATTACTCAATGTAGTCACACTAAATGCACGACAATGGAAGGTCGGAAATAAAATCCATGTTAATTACCTCCCATTTCCACAACGGCATTTTAATCTCTTGAAGTAGTCCATCAGGCCTTATGTGCTCTACCTTCACTTGCTGACATAGCATACACTTAGCGACAAAGTTTTCAATATCTCATTTTATGTTGTTCCATAAATACACCTCCTAAATATCATGATACATCTTTGTTGAACAGAGATAAAACATATATTATGATTCATAAGCCTCAGCCAAAATCATGCTCATAATCCATTGTAATACCCCATATTTAGGACTAGGATGAAAATCCATCATTCCTATGCATAGATATTTCAAAAGCCTTGAATCCTATGTAAATTTATTGTGTTGATTAATTATGTAGTGTGGGAATCTATTTGAGCATGAATTTAGATCATAGAGGTCCCCTAACTCAAGTACAAGTTGAAAGCTTTCCTATCATTTAAGTTTTAGTAAGCATCAAAACTTGAGTCAATTGCAATCGATCATAACTCATTGTATAGGACTAACTAGGTGGTTTACTATATATCAAATGAAATCACTTTAAATTATCTTTCTAATGATACCAATTTCTCCTAAATCCGATATCGGACCAAAGAGTTATTCCCATTTTATTCCAGCATTTTGATGGGCTATCACGTTTCTGACGACCTTTTTGATGACTCGTCATACTCTGACGATATTTTTGATGATGTCATCAGCCTTAGGCAAAAATTCAAAAATTTTGACCCCTTTTGTGACGACCATTCGTGATGGCCTTTCACGGACCAGATGGCCTGTCACGGATGGCGTCAAGTATATTTTTTAGCAATTCAACGACAGTTTTGTAAGGTTATTTTGGTCTTTTCCTTTACTTCCCATGACTTAAACCCTGAAGAAGCGTATTATCTTCCATTCTATTTAGTTAAACATCTCAAAAAGATCTCTTATACACTCTCAACCACAAGATTAGGGTTTTCTCTCAAGATCAAAACTCTCAAGAATAAGCCTAGGATTTTTATAGAAGAGTCTATTTAAAGGAAATTTCACCATCAATCTTCACGAATTGTTAATCTAAGGTATGTGTAGTGTTCATCCATGGGTCCCTTTCATCCATGAAGCTCAAGAATCATGTTTTAAATTATAAATTGTGATTTCCTTGTTGTTTTATAACTATATTTATGTTAATGATTGTTGTTTGGATTCAAGGTTGTGTCTTGATGTATTTTTCATGAATCATATGAATAGTTTAGTTGGAAACCCATGAATTTGGGTGGTTCAAGATTTGTAAATTTATTAAGTACACCTATGCTCAATATTATGCATGCAAGGTGTTTGATAAAAGGCTTAGGATGCTAGAAATTCATGTTTACATAGTTCCATGATATCTAAATGACAAGTCCATGTTAGCTATATACTTCAATATAAATTCCATGCTATTGATGTGCTGTTATTTTTGTGGTATGAAGCATATATGATAATGGAGATATACTATATATACACGAAATGTATCGATGCACTCCCCACCATGCTTAATATGTAGAAGAACTACATAAAGTATAATATCCCCTACTTATGACAATGTGAATTGTGGACTCCAATCTTATGATCAAGTTAGTCATGTTGTGTCAGATTCCTTCTATCGAGTCCTGAGGGTATTCGTACCCGAAAATATAGCTGTGTGCCTAGAGCCATATCATGTTAGCACAATACTCTCAGTCAAGCCATGATCTATAGAATTCATTCAGTCATGTGACTCAGGAAAATCCAGTAACCTCAGTAATCTCAGTAGTTCAGTAATCTCAGTGATTTCAGTACTCAGTAATATCTGTAACCTTAGTATTCCAAGTCAATCTCAGTAATTTCAGTACTCTCAACCAGTCCTCAGAACTTAGTACATTCCGTCAGTCATCGAAATCCAGTAAACTTAGTTTAGCTCTACTAAATAATACCACTAGTAGCAGTCTAGTTAATCAGTATCAGTTTAGCTAATCAGTTCAGTTCAGTTATTCAGTTCAGCCCAGTTATTTAGTTTAGTGTATTTTAGATGGGAGTAGGATTCATTACTTGTAATACCCTACATGTTTCTAAGCTAGGAAGTGAATAAGTATTCCTATGTATGAAATCTCCTATCCTGTGATACATACTTGAGTACATGACTTACATTGAATATCCTAGAGATAGGATAGCTTAGGATACATTAAGTATGTTCATATGAGTCACTTAAGGTAATACAAGCTAAGAGTTTTTGAATCCATCAAGTTTTAGTGTTCGATTTTTCAAGGGTCATATTTGAACAAGTATAACTCGATGTTAATGTGGTTTTTGGCTGATTTAGACCCACCAAATTTTAGAGAATCTAATTAGCTTTCCAACGATACTAATTTCTCCTTAATCCAATACCCGAGCGAAAAGTTATGCCCATTTTTGTGAGGGACAGTAAGGATAGGCGATTCATTAGGCGCCGCCCAACCCAAGCATAGGTGATTGGTTAGGAGCCACCCAACCTAGCTTAGACAATCACTTGGGTGCCACCTAAGTCAGTTTCAGGTGCTAAAAACACTCCGTTTTGAGTTATTTTAAGGGTAATTAAGTCTTTTAACATTCCTCACATGTCCCTAAACTTAACCCTATGAAATATATAGCTTCTAAACATATTACAACCCTATTATCATCTCAAAAATCATCATCCAAGAGAACTAAAATAGAAAACAATTAGGGTAACTAAGCTTGAAGATCTAATTTCAAGGAAATTCCTCCGTTAATCATCAAGAATCCTCCTTCTAAGGTATGTGTGAGTTGATTTATAGATCCCTTTCATCCATAAAGCTCAAAAACCCTCTTTTTCATTATAAAGTATGATTTCTATATTGTTGGGTGTTGATGATCATGTTGTTGATATTAGGTGATTCCCAAGATGGAATTTTTATATGTTTTTTTTGAATTTCATGATATCATATGAGTTGGAAACATGTAAATTTGGTTGTTCATGATGTATAATTTGATGATTTCACATATGCCTAAGATGTGCATGTAAGGTGTTTGATAAAATTCCTAAGAAACTAGAAATTATGCAATATAGCTAAATTGTGACTAAGTGAAGGATTCATGATATGCCCTTACATGC